>NC_092209.1:57702734-57759903 GCF_043381705.1 Parasteatoda tepidariorum
ATTAATTTCTTTATTTAAGAAATAAATTTAAAGATAACACAATCATAATATTAGATTTCATAAACCATGTTGCATTAAATAAAATTAATAAATCGCTGTACTTATACAAAAATTAAACGGATGAGATAATTTGAATATTCGGCACTTATCAAAAGAGTCTTCCTCTCTTATTTAAAATGTCGAAAGAATAGAAAAAAAGGAAGAAAGAACGAAATAAATAAAAGAAAGAAAAAAATTAAAGTTTAATTTATTACTCCTCTACTTGAAAATCGCCAATAAGGTGCTAAACTTTTATTTTCGGAAAACTTATATTTCATGTAAATGTTCTAATTTGTCAACAATTCCCCTCCTTTGCCGCATGAGTGATTTTGAATACTCAACTGCGAGAAAACGATGACCCCTCTTCAACCCCTCACAGGAAGATAGTTTTGGACGAGTTCAATCATAGAAACTGCTTTCAGAAAACTCCCGTAATGAAGGGACACAAATTCTAGGACTCGATCGGAATCAGAGGGTTAATTGGTGCAGACGATAAAATTACAAAGTCTTGCTCAAAAACGTACTTTCTCTAAATAAAAACTTTTTTTTCTCACAAATTCTGATTTTTGACCTCCAAAATTTAGGGGGCAGCCTCACTCTAGGAAATATGGTTCCAATAGTTTGGTCAAGATAGTGGTCCAAATTTAGACCCCCCAATGTTAATTTTATTTTTTGTGTATTTCATCCTATCTCAAACTTTTAAACAAATTTAAAATCTTTTGCTCATTTAATATTTTTTATTTTATAATCAAGAGAAAAAATTTTAGTTGTAAGGTACACAATTTTTTCGTCACTCTAAAGAATGTAGAATAATATCTGTTGCCTGGTATAATACGAAATTCTAGCAAAATTGTTTGAATAGTTCCTAAGAAATCGAATTTTGAAAAAGTCATACTTTTAAAATTTGATTTCTCTGGAAATATTGACTGATTTTGCTCAAATTTCGTATTTTTGCCATTTAAAATTGCATATTTCAAATTGACATAAAAAATTTCATACCTTATAATTCAAAATTTTGCCAATTAATTTTAAATAAAATAATGAAGATGATTAATATTTACTAAAAGTTACTTTTACATGAATTATCTTTGAATAAACAAGTTTTATATTTGTGTGCAAACATTTTTCAATTCACTTAAAAAGTTCTTAAGATATGGCAAAACATGCAAAAAGTAAATCTAGCATTAAGGGGTCCAAACTTTGTAGCGCTCTCCTGACCAAATCGTTGGGACCATATTTCACAGATTGCAGTTACGCCTTATATTTCTGGGGTCAGAAATCTGAATGAGCTGAAAAAAGATATGTTAGTTCAAAGAAAGTACGTTTTTCTAGTCTGATTTTGTAGCTCTAAAATATTGCATGCACTAATTATTTACCTTATTTGAGGTCATCTCCTTGAACCATTACAATCGAGTTCTAGAATGTGAAGATACAATCATTAGATTAAGTTTTTCAGGGACGTTTGTTTATTTATTTATTTTTTAGGCACTGAACATGTTTTTAGGCACTGAATCAGTTTAATAAAAAAAAATTTGTAAACAATTTATACTTTTATGACTGTTTTCTTCAAAATTATTTAAGATCAGTTTTTAAGGAATACCTCGTAATTGAGTATTATTTACGTTAGCCTCTTATTTTGGAGGGAAATGTTAACTGAACTAGTGAAATTAATGAAACCTTGTGACATTTTAGAGGACACTAATAACTTTTAAATGATAATGATTATTTAAAGCCTCTTATTAGATTATGTGTTTGTTTAACTAACTCCGTGATTTTTACGAAAGTGATGTTAAACTAACTCTGTGATTTTTAGGAAAGTGATTCTGATGAACGCCCTGTTTCCTGTGAATATTGTAATAAAACATTTGCTTTAAGCTACTTAGCTTATCACATGAACCATTGTCCAGAACTTATTGAAAAATGTCCATCTTGTGATATGTTTGTTAAGATGAAGGATAAATACAATCACAAAGAGACCTGCATGGTAGTTCATTACTTTTATATCTTAGTTTTTCAATTTTACAAATTTAAAGCAGAATAAGCTTAAGGTACAGTGCACAAAATAAAAAAACGATCCACCCTGAATCATCTTTGATCTAATGATTAAATCTTCACGTTCTAGGACTCAGTCTTAAAAGCTTGAAGAGGTGACCTCAAATAAGCTAATTAAATAGCGCAAACGCTATATTAGGTTACAAAATCAAACACAAAAACATGCTTTTGCCACATCAACATATCTTTTTTCCGACATATTCGAATTTCTGACCCTTTAAAATATAGGATGTAGCCACAATCTGGGAAATATGGTTCCAGAAGTTAGATCAGAAGAGTAGTCCTATGTTGGTCTCCTATATGCTAATTTTACTTTATACTTCATCATTTTTCAAGAACTATTTAAGCTAATTGAAAAAAATTTGTTCACAAGTATAAAATTTGTTTATCCAAATATAATTCCATGCCAATATAACTTGTATTAAGTATTTTTCATTATTTTATTTGATAATAGTCAAAATAAAATTTGGATTGTAAGGTATAAAATTTTAATTCACAAAATACGAAATTTGTGTGAAATCGGTCAAATAATTCCTGAGAAATTGAATTTTCAAAAAGTCTTTTATTTAAATTTGATTTCTCAGGAACTGTTTGACCGACTTTACTCAAATTTTGTATTGTGCCATTTGAAATTGTTTTCTTTAAAATGATGGAAAAAAATTTATGCCTTACATTTTAAACGTTTTTGCGACTGTTATCAAATTAAATAATGAAAAATAATAAATATTATTAAAATTTGTATTTTGCATGGAATTATCTTTGGATCAGGGAATTTTATGGTTTCACATAAATAGTTCTCGAGATATGGTGAAATACACAAAAAGTAAAAGAAACAGTAATAAATCCAAAGTTAAGATTGCTTTCAAACCAACTATTAGCACCATATTTCCCAGATTGAGGCTACTTTCTATATTTTGGGGTTCAAAAATTCGTATCCAACAAAAAAAAAAAAAAAAANAAAAAAAAAAAAAAAAAAAAAAAAAAAAAAAAAGGCATGTTTATTCAGAAAAACAAGTTTTTGTGTTTAATTTAGTAACTTAAAATGTTGCCTGTGTTAATCAATTAGCATATATGAGGTAACCCGTTCGAATCTTAAGATTGAGTCCCAGAGCGTGAAGATCGAATTAGTAGACCAAACGTTTTTCAGGGCGGTCCTTTTTAATTTTGCACACTAAACAAATGCAATTCAATTGTAGCTAGGAGTATGTGAAATTAAAATCATTCATAAAATTTTAAATTTTACTCTGCCATATTTTTGTTTTAGATGTATTTGTCATTGGTTACTTTCAAAGCAATAAGTCACTTGTTTTTTAATTAAAAATCTGTTTTTATCTACTTTTTTTTGGTAGAACTCGTGTAAAAGACGTACATATTTTTACAAATTTTCTAATGTCCTCATATAAAAATAATTATTAAAACTTAGTCCAATTTTTGAAATACCTTTATCCCATAACCATTAACAAACGATTCGTCCAATACAGTCCAACCATTTTTTATAACAATAATTATATAATTAAATTTATATTAAGATCAGGTAAATTTACTCTTTAAATCAGAGTGCATGTTAAACTCAGAGTATCCGAAATTGTTAGAAATAGTATTGTAAAAAATAAACTAGATATTTTTTTAAAATAGTTTACTCTTATTTAATCTCATATGGATAACATTTGACTTTATTTGTTCAGAAACTAGGGCAATAATTGCAGTTATCATTCATAATTTCACTTCTGTTGTCCCACTATAGCTTTGGTGTTTCAATTAGTTGTGTTTCTTGGCAAAATATATGATATCCTTCTAATTGTTTATCTGAATGTAATTTTTGAAATTGAATCTAGGGAGTGATTGTTAAGTCTTTCCAAAGAAATAAAATTTTCACTCACATTTTAATATTTAATTTCTGACTGTGTCAATAAATTATTTTTTAATTAGAATTTGAGAATTTTTTCTTTGGGTCTGAGTTAATCTTGTAGTGTCAAGATTTTATTTCTAGTTTTTTTTCACATAGAAGTTTTCATTTAGCTAAAATTGCTCAGTTATACCCAAGATTTCATTAAATACTTGTAGTAAACAAGTTTGACTGTATTTAAGTATAGGTCGAATGTCATTGTAGTTGTAGGCATTATATTTTCCTTAAATTTTTTATTCCCTAAATTTAATTAATTACTTCTAATCTCTTTCAAATTAAATAAAAGGGTTTATTCATTTTTACAGTGAGTTGATTGTACATATTTTTATTCTCTACCTTTTTTCAATGATGTAAATGCAATGACTAGGTTTGATTTGAAGGCAAGTGTACAACAAATTATTATTCAATGTTACAACAACAGAATATCAAAAATGCATTTTTCATATTTCTTTCCTGAACCACTTTGAGCATTAGTATCGTTGATTTCTTCTCTCAGAATTGCCAGTTGGTTCTTTTTCTTCTTAAATGGGTTCTATTTATGAAGCTGTTCCTTATAAGTACTTTTCCCTAAAGTCCCCAGTTTTTCATTAATGATATCAATTTTTTTTTCAAATTTTACCAGGAAAATTTAGATATGCACTACTCAAAACAATTTAAAGCATATTGAGGTTGTGGGTTGATCTTGCACCAGGAGAACTGTTTGAATAATTTATACATTATTAACAGATGTAGTAGGCTGTATGATATAAAACGGACATTTGTTAGGCAGAAAGAAAATATACTTTATTCAGCATTTAGGTACAAAAGGGAAAAAAACACTATTTGTGCATGTGAGAAAAACAATTAAAAAAGGGTATTCTTTTAAAAGAAACTCATTTTTAGTAGGGAGTATGATTTCCCCAGATGGCCAGCAACCTAGAACACTTTTGAGGTATCGAGTCAAAGAGGTTATTAATGAGGGGCCGGGGTATTCTTTCCCACTCCCCCAGAAAAACTCTTTCCAGGGGGTGATTGGGTGTTGTTGCATGATACGCCCTCGTTCTGATCTTCGGCCTTTCAAAAAATGGTTGCAGATCCTGGAAATCACACTTTGTGAAACTCCGATAGATTTGGCATGTATTTACCCCCCTCTCCCACCAACAACTCTCCAAGTTTCTGAGACATCCCACTCATCGAAATAACGTGCTTACTGAATGTCGATCATTATTTTCCTCTTTATCTTACTTAAAGTTGAAGTTCAAATGAAATTTGCAGGCACTAAAGTGTCGTCTTTGACGTCAAGCTCAAAATTTGCATACTGCATAGTTTGAAAATAAGTGAAAATTGCATTTGTGATTCTCTTTTTCCATTTTATGTACACAAAAACAATTTGCTTTTACCATTATTTTATACAATACTCACTATATCCTGTAATTGTTTTGAGCAGTGTATTTAAAATTAATGCGTATGATGGCAGTGTCTGCCCTAAAGCAAGTTGACAGAATTGAATGGAATTCACCCATACATTTAATTCATTGTTAAAATGGAATTTGACAATTTCCTTCCTTTTTTAGACATACTTGTCTAAAAAGGTTCATAAAGATGACTGTTTACAAACCATTGTGCATGGCAAACCATTTGCTGTTGCTTGTTATCCACCCAATCATAAATTGCAACCTTTAACACGTTGGTTTACAGAGTCGTTAATTAATATTTGTTCTTTATCTAACTTATTGAAGTACAAGATCAATTACATTAAAGCTATTGTGCAAGATTATCAATTCACTTGTTGAAATGTGTTCAGGGTGTCAAATCTAAACTTGTTAAACCTATTCTTCGGTTTTTCCAAGAATCACTTTCCAAATATCAAACATTCTTGTAAAACTTAACTCCCAGTAATCTTTATTCCAGCTAACAAAATTATATTCATGAACCTAAAACAACCCATTAACTTCTAAAATGATGTAGGCATTCATAGAATTACACTTGAATGTTTCCTTTCCTATATTGAACTAACTAAATGTGCTCTTAAAGTTTGCTCAAATTAACACTAAAACTTTGTCAAGTAACGAGAGCCCCCAACCCTTATCTAATGGAAAACACTGTTGTGCTTGCGATTTTTCATCACCTCATTTTTTCACTAACTTGTTTCATGTTTTAATATGGTTTCCAGAAAACCCTTCATATCATCAAAAACATTTATTTGATAATCAGTCATCTCACAGCCGTACCACATTTCTCAAATATTCGGAAATTACTAATTTTTTTAACTGTCATGTTAATTTACTTGCACTTTTTTAACTGCATATTTATCTTGCCAGTTAAAGTGACCTTTCTCAAAATTTAATATCTATGTTTACTGACCTTGCTATTTCATTTTACTGATGAAAGAGTATCTTATGGCATCAAAACTTATATAGGGTTTTATAATTTTACTTTTTTGTGACTTTAAATATTAATTTTACTCAATCATAAAAAAGTTAATTTGTGAGATATTCTGTAAATATCTTTTTCCAGATGTTTTCTACCATTACTAGATTTGCTCCATTTATTATTTGATATGTATTTTTTTTTTTTGGAGGGGGTTTCTAAAAAGTCCCTAACTTTTAACTATTAAGTCCCTTAGTACCTATTATTTTGGTCCAAATTTACTACAAATTTGCAAGGTTTGTTTAATTATAAAGCACAATTTGAAACTTATTTTTGTTGCAAATTCTCGATATATTAATATTGGATATAGTAGGGTCGGCTCTATTGTTAATATTTTTTTAAACATGTATTTTTGATAAAGTGCCAATAATGTAAAAAAACGTCTGTTAACAATAACCTTTTAATTGGCTTTTAATCTCAGGGCTGATTGTGCTCCGGAAAAAATCCGAATTTCAGGATTTCTCGCTAACAGTGATCCGGAAGTTTCCGGAGATCGAACGTCCAGACGTTTAAAAAAATTATTGATCACAGAAGTTTCCGGAAATCAAATTTTCAAAGGTGGAACTTAAAAACACAGTTTATTTTATTTGTTTGTAAGGGAGAGACAGAGAGATACTTTATAAGCTTATATTCATGATTAATATTCATTTTTTATCAGTTAATAGTTGCTATAATCATAAACTCAAGAAAGAAAGACATATTTGTAAATTTTTATTACTTCACCATAGGTATGTGTAAAATTTTAAATATATTTTAGGTAAACTAAGAAATATTGAGAAAAAGGAAGAAAATAACCTTGTAAAAATTTTTTTTCTAATTTTTCAATTTAAACCGTTTTTTTTTTTTTTAACTCAAGAAATTTTCCGGAATTTTGATTTGGACTCACAATCACCCCTGTAATCTGACAAGTTCGGGGAGGGGATATAAACTCCCATTGCCAGTTCCTATCAATATTCAAAATTATACAAATTCACTAAAAAAAAAATTTATATATCCAATTGACACAATTGATATATATTCAGAGAATAGTGACCTGATACCTACAAATACTTTATCAGCTCCTCAAGATTTCAAGCCAAGTCTAGCACCTGTGCAAGATGAGTGACTTAAAATTCAATTGACTCTAGCAGTGCAATAGTGCAATTCCTTTTCTTTAAATGTTCTCCAAATCTGTTTGTCACATGTTGATTTAGTTTAGTATAATTTGTTATGACCTTATTTTACTATGCCACGTGGTCAAATTTATTTCAATGAGTAAATCTTGATAATTGAGTTAATCATCATTAAAATTGCTTAAGTAAATTATCTCCCGTGTGATCATTATTTCCAGACAAATATTTTTATCTTAATTTATTTGTATTTGTTGGTGATGATTTGGGATAGGTCTTAGTTGTAAAATGCATTAGTACTAAATTTGGCAATTATCCCACTATACTTTACCCAAATTGTCACCACAATTTTCTTTGGAAAAGCTACATTACATGAAAATTTTATTCTTGAAGTATTGTCAAAATCTACATACTAGAAATTGAGTATGATATTCTACAATAAACGATTCAATTGGATCAATATGTGACTCTTCTCGCTTCTCAAATTTGATTAAATTTAAAATATTATTCTAGTTAGATCATTTTTCTTTTTCATTGTGAATGTTAAAATGCCTTGCAAATCTGTTGATGTAATATATTGTAAATAACTCTTTATCTCCTTATTATCATTATTGAATGAATAATTAAGTACCGTAAAAAATCACTGCTTTCTTTGTTCAATCACTGTTTTGTTCCTGATTAATTCCCTAAAATTCTAAAAAAATTAATTATTTTTATTGTGCTAAATCTCTATTTCGACTGTTCAATTCATCATTTTTTCAAATACACTAGATTTCACACTCATTTTCATGAAGTGCATTAGAATCTCAGTATTATTAACCTGAGGCATTTAATAAGAACATGACGATTATAAATAGTAATTGACCAAGAACAATTTTTGAAACAACAGGAGTCAAAGAAAGAGATTTTGACGATGTATAAAAGAATGAAATCAAGGAAGAAAGTTGAAATACGTTTGAAGAATTGTGAAAAGTTATTATGTAAAAAGATGTTTTGAATTCCAAAACACTAAATCACTGAATTATTAACTAAAATGGTGTAAAAAAATATTATCTTAATGGCAAGAGAAATAAGGAGTGTGTAGTTTTTCAGAAATTTTATCAATTTTTATCATTTATTAATATATATCCAGGGGGAATCAATGTCAATATATCAAACTGGATTTAGAATAAAATTTTTTATAAAAAAAAAAAAAATCAGATATATTTTTTTTCACGTTTTATTACATTTTAGGCCCTAAGAAATGAATCTGAACTTTGTGAACATTGTGGAAAAACCTTTCCTTCCAATATTCTTGAGAACCACAAATCAAATTGTGATCTTCGCTGTGAAAAATGTGCATTCTGCTATGAATATGTGAAATATAAGGATTTGGAACATCACAAGGAATTGTGTGGACAAGTAATAGTTTTTTTTTTTGTAATGCGTAAATTAAGTTTTCAAACTTATAAAACTAAATAATTTATTATTCTCTAGTTGAGTTCTATCCTCTTGATGTAAAAAAAATTTAATAATCAATGAATTGGTATTAATTGACACCATGTAACTGAAAAATATACATGGGAAATTAGGGTAAGACGGGATAGCTAAAGATTCGAAGGCCTGTTGAAGCTAAACTGTGTGACCTAGAAACTGTCTAATTTAATCAATATCTTTATTGTTTAGTTGTGTGGAATATATCATTCCTCAGAAGTCATAGATGTACTGCTTTTTTTATAAGTGATTTTTTTCTGAAAAAGAAAAATCACCCAGCGTTACTCCACTAGTGCAGTAAGACCTGTTACAAATGTTTACTCTATAAGAAATTAAAGAATTTTAGAATTCCAGTGAAAAAGTTAGACTTTTATATGAAAATTTACGAAAATTGCTCATGTAATTTATTTATGATGTGGTCAAGGTCATACTAAAGAAGATGAGAGACAATTGTCATAGAGCTGCTAGAACTCCCACAAAAATTCTGCTCGAAAATATAGCATTTATTAATTAGTTTTTTAAAAGAAAATTGTAGCGAATTTCCTTCTTTGCAGTGAAAAACTGCGATTATGTATAAGAGATGTTTCAAATTCTACAAAATATGAAAACAAAACTTTTTGGGAAAGGGCCTACAATAAATTTTATTGTAAGGCTCATTAAACATTTTGTTTAGCCTTAGATGCAGTTATATTTCTTCCTTCGCTGAACTGCAGCTTTCGTCTACCCAGTATAAACGCACATTAAGGTGGTAAGACTGGGTATTACCCAGTTTTATTGTGAGATTAGAGATTATTGAATTATAACAAGGGTACTATTAGACTAAATCCTTAAATTTTGGTGGAGTATAAATATTTAGTAAACTTAATATAAGTTCGACTAAAAAAATTTTTATAACTGTAATCAATAAAAAAAACTGGTTTAAAAACAAAACATTTGAGAGCTGATATCAAAAAATAAACTTATCTATGCAGACGCTTTGAAAAAATCAACAAAAACAGGCCAATATGGTAGATTTCTTGAATAATTAAGTGTAATTCAGAGTTTGTCCACAATGTTGACACAATCAAGGTACTTGATCTTACCCCTACCGACCTAATTGAAAAGTTTTGAATAATTGAATTTTTTTTATTCCTTAGTTTATCTAGCAACTTTTCATTATTAGATTAAGTGTGACACAATTTTTTAAATTATTCATCAAAACAAAATTCTCTGTCTTATTTGACATTAAAAATGATGCTATTGATCATGGCCAACATTTGATAGAAAAATTTATGACAGTCAAGCAACAATTTCAATGAATAAGCTATTTAGCCCCAAACTTTTTTTTCAATAACTGTTAACTTAATATTATTTAGGTTTATTAAAACTTGCTCCTAAACAAAACAAACTATGAACGTACTAAATACATTACGTTGCTTTCAAAATCCTAGTTGATTTTACTTGTGGCTTACCTAACCTAATGAATCAATTATAATTGATGATAAACTTGTTATAAATTCCCTGTGAAACTAGTTTTTAATTAAATTAAATGAAACCATTAATTGTAACTTACTTTCAAATAATTTAATAAAAAAATAATCTGAAATTTGTATGTAACTGTGGGTAATGTTTAAATCCTATGACAAAAATTCTTTTTTCATGCATCTTTCTAACAAACCAATTTAAAAACTTTTCCAATGATCTTTAGGATTAGGCGCTAAAGTTATCCCTCTCATTCTAGTACAAAAAGTTCTGGCATTATAAGTGAAATGCATCGCCACACTAAATCTTTTATTATAGATGCTTTAATTTTAATACTAATTTTTCATTGCATAAAATATTCATCAGGAACCCTACCATGAGCTCCATGGAATGAAATTCCATCTGGGAATGACGTCACGTTCCAACGGGAATTATTTTCCCCCACCACGAACACCTTGGAAAGAGTTTCTTGGCAAGAAACAACCGGTTTTCCTTCCAGCCGATGTCTACTGCCCGGAATCCTCATTCTTGGAGGGAATGGTGAATTTTTTAGAACTAGATACGATATTTCGCCGATGAATGTCTTCATTATTTTCTATTTCATAAGGGAAGATTTCAAAATATCTAAAAGATAAACGTGCCCGAGCCATTTTCAAGACGATTATTAAGAGATGTTTTGTTTCGTGTGAACGAAAAGATACTTTGAGAGTTAACTAAGAAATTACAGCAAACTAAATATAATTATGCTCTTATTATATGATAATTGTTACTATTTTTAATCTTATATTACCTGGGATATATAACTTGACCAATTCCTTTTTTTGAAGTTCCAATCATTTCTTTTTTTAATTTTCTTTCAATGAACTTTTAATTCAACAGTATTTAACTTCATTCCGAACGATAGTTTTTTATACTATAATCAGATAGCAGCAAATTTAAAGGAATTTGTTACAGGCATGATGTATTATAAAGTAAACAATTTATTTATAATAAGAAATGCGAAAAAAAAGATAGAATAAAAATGCTTCGAAAAATATTTATGAAATATGCACTATTTCTTTTACTCATTTTAAAATCTTTTATTCTCATTCTTCCATTAAAATATATACTATAAAAGCTGTGCAAGTAGTATTTCAAACGTGAAAAGATTTTACAAATCACGAAAATTTTGTTTACACAAATCTATAAATTAATTTCTTGTGAACATATTTATTTAACTATCAGTAAAAAACAATCACTTTAATAATGTAACAAATAAACCAAAGTAATAAGCAAAGTAGTAACTTTAGTCATTCATATTGTTACAAATTCAATTGAAAACTAATGAACTTTTCTGAAATTAAGTTAATTTCTAAGATACCGATTGGTAAACGTTAATTTTTTGTCTGATAAAATTTTATTTCTTTCTGGCAATTAGTTTTTATTTAAAAACTAGTATAATCAGTAATTTATCTACATGCAGAACTCAGGCACGAAATTTTGAAACTTAATTCATTAAAATATAATCATTATTTTAAGAGTTGTACTTTTTAAAAAATATTTAAAACAAACAGTGAAATGCATTAAAGGATATATCAGATATATTTATTATGAAAAAAAATGATTTTATTCTACGAATTATACATGTTAAATATGACAGTTTTTAATTAGTAATAAATTATATGTATAATAAATTAAAGAATATTTCAAAGTATTCGCAGTTTATGTTCTTTTTAGTCTAATGAAAACAAAAAACATTATAAGAAGAAAACAATAAATCGTTACAAATATTATCTAAATAGCAGAAGCTCGTTTCGTTTTACTCATGCTAATGCTGCCAAACTCAAAAAGAAAATCTAAAGTAAATCGTGTGATTGGTTAAATTTTAGCCACGCCCTGAGAGCGAGGTATCGTGGAATGTCCGATTCCAAGGGAGTGTTCATGGTACGGTATTGAACGTTCATGGAACCAAACTTTCCCGGTTTCACTTTCCAGCCGGGAATCTTCATTCCATTCCCGGTAGCTCATGGTAGGGCCCCTGGCATAAGAATTAAATTACATTATAATTGCTCTCAAGTGACTTTCTTTTTTAATTTTATCAATGTGAAAACTTTATAAATTTAACCTACTTTTTCAAGACTTTTCTGCTTATATGGTGCAATATTATGCATTTCTATTCTTGGTGGTTCACTTTTAGGTAAAACAGTATCTTGTTGCTACTTGTAAAGATTGTGATCGTCGGATTCCCACTGAAATGATGGAGGAACATCAATCTACCTGCGATTTTCAAAAGTGTCCATTGTGCAATAATTCTGTTGAGATAAAGGATATGGACATTCACCTAAACACTTGTGAACAAGTAATGTATAAATTCTTCTTTACATTGAAATAATATTATTCAGTAATAAGTCATTTATTAAACTATAGGTATAGTTAGTAAAGTATTTTCATTGGTTTTCAATATTTTCGTAGGAGATTAATAGACTTTGAAAAACTCCCATTTTGTTATTTTTTTAAAAAAAAACTTACCAATTTTATTTCAGCCAGGGTTCCTTTCCAAAGTGTTTAAAACTTAGATTTCTCGCAGTGATAACAAATATCTCAGTAAATGCGATAATTATATATATAATTATTTTATTTGTCAGATATCTAATTCTGTTGAGTTATACTGTTTTTGCCAAATAAAATTCGGGAAAAAATGTTTTTCTACCTCTGATAATTAAAATTTCATGATTTGTATTGAAGTTGAAAAAAAAAACTTCCACAAACAATCAAGTTTCACCACCTAAGAGTCATGGAGGAAGGAATGAAAGGAATTGTGAAGTTTTTGAGAGGAATTTTTCCATCACCGATTCTGCCATATTAATTTGTTTAGGGAGAAATGCTTTCAAGCTATAATAATACTTCACTTTGATGCGTTTTAATTATTTAATTAAATTTCTTACCTTAATTATAGTGTATGAACTGACTGACGTTAAATTAAATAAAAGCATTGCAAAATTCTTATTCGTATTTTCAACTAGATACAGATATTTATCTCAAGGCTTTTTTACAGTACTGATATCTATGATTAATCAATATTTGATATTTGAAGAACATTATTCGACAAGTATTTTTTTATATGTTTATGAAGCTAAGCATAGAGAAAGGTTTAACCTGCCCATACAAAGCTTCCCTGCCTAGCATTTTAATAGTTTCTATGCCATCCATGTACTTGAGACCACAGGAGAAGGCACCTCTGCATTGAGAATTCTCCACAAATTTATCTGCATAGCGTGCTTTGAAATAGTTGTATTTAAACATTGTCAAAAACAGGGAAGAATGTGTATAACTTCTGAAATACACAATCAATTAACCACTCTACTAAAATTTAAATTGCACTACTTGAAACGAATTATTAGAAACTTATTTAAATAAAATGAAATTTTAACTTATAAAGATGAAAGACAATCTGTGGAACTTCAGCATCTTAATGTTACAGTTTTTTAAAAATTAAGCCAAATTCAATCAAACGTTAAAAAGATTTTTATTTAAATGATTGACTGACTTAAGTAATTATTATTTTATTGTATTTAAATGCTTGTTTCAGTTCCAATTTTTCGGTATAACACCAATAAACGACGTATTTGTTTTAATTTAACTAAAAAATTTGAGTTTACACACTTATTAAATTATAATTAACTAATAATTGCAACCAAGCATTCATAACTTTGAACAATTAATGGAGTTTAAATACCATTACAATTCTAAATTTAGAATTTATCTTTGCTTTAATAAGTTATTTTGAAATTTTTTTTTTCTAATTTTAAGCTATAAAGAATTTTATTTATTTTACTGTTGCAGACAAGAAAATATCCTAAAGCAACGTGTGAACATTGTAGTAGTAAAATTCCTGTTAACAAGTTGGCTGACCATGAATCTAATTGTGATTTTCATTGTAAAACTTGTCCATTGTGCAATGTTGCAGTGAAAGTTAAGGATATGGATAACCATCAAAGCATTTGTGAACAAGTAATGTTTTCTTCTATTCCCTTATGAGATTTTATTTAGTAAAAGTAATTGGTAATAATTTAAACAAAAGCATACATTTAAAATTAAGTGTATTATATATTTAAAAACAATTTAAATACATCTACTTTTTATTCTATCTCTACCATTTCATTTCAAAGTCAAGATCTTCTATTGTTTTAACTCGCTAGGAAGATCACAAATTAGGGATTTTATACCTACTTTGCATTTGTAGTTATAATATTGATACAAACCAGCATTATTATTTTATTAGAGTAAACATCTAATTTTATTACATGACTAATTTCTATGTGATTCTGTTCTGCCAAATGAAGGTTAAAAAAATTTTATCTTTGGTTTCAACTTATAATCCTAGAAACTTGACCATTTACAGGGCTAAGCATGAGTCAATTTTCTCATTTAATGTCACTATCTTAAATAGTAGCTTTTATTCACTGTTTTTAAGACTTAGTCACTTATTTCACTTTTTTTTAAATTTCATATTTACCCCCATTTCAATCAAAAGAAAGATTTCACATTTCCCTAAACCCATGATATTACAATTCTCTTGCTCTAGTAAAAGAGGACTCACTCAAAGAGGTGGGGTATAGAAGAGGATTGAATATGTGAAGAAAGATAGACAATTTCCACTTTCAAATTAATTCCTCTTGAAATGCAAGAGAGCCATTAACTGTATCGAAGAATGAATTTGTTCATCATCTATCTTAACTTTTGTTTTCTTATCTGCTATGGGCTTGCAGAACATGGAAATTTTGTTTATTTCTCCTTGAATTGAATTTTCTTTTTTCTGTAGGGTTGATACGTACCTTAAATGTGTTTATCATAATTTTGCATCATGGAAATTAGGCACTATTAAAAGTTCTTATTTTACACTAAAAGTGCTTAAACGTTCTTTTTCTTCAAAAGAAAGAACTTAATAAAAATATTTACTTTTATATTATATTTTTTATTATTTTTTATTATTTTTTTCCCTTTTCAAAAATGTGATTCTTTTTTAATAAAATGTTATTATGTCATGCGAATTTGAGTAATCTTTTTTTGACACATAATTTCACACTTTTGGATGCTTTTTTATTTTTGATGTCAGTAGTTATTAAGAATTTTTTAGTCCTTTCTATGTGGTATTTCAAATTGTGCTGTTTTATGAAGAATGTTATGACACACGAATTTTAAATTGGAGAATTTCAAATTAATTCATTATAAATTTAATTGGTTTTGTAATCGTTTTATCAGTCAAATGATTGACAAAGTTCCATTTTAAAAAAATATTTAATATGGTTTTTCGAATCTCCAAAATTTATTTAATACAATGTTTATTATGTGACGCGTATTTCAGTAACAACTATTCTTTAATGATTTATTCGAAAATCGTTCTCGGACGTATTTGATTTCATCCTGATTTCAAATACGTTTTTATAACTTTATTTCCAGTGTTTACTTTAGGTACTCATG
This sequence comes from Parasteatoda tepidariorum, assembly GCF_043381705.1. Lineage (NCBI taxonomy): Eukaryota > Metazoa > Arthropoda > Arachnida > Araneae > Theridiidae > Parasteatoda > Parasteatoda tepidariorum. The sequence goes on from NC_092209.1 coordinate 57,718,644, forward strand.
GGAATTTTTATGATTTTTTCAGCCTTTTCCTCGTGGTTTTTTGAATATGATGTTATTATTACTTGCCTTTTTCATCTGAAAGTTAACTTTTTTTACAGACTAGATTCAAGGCGATTACGTTGTAAATTAAAGTTGTTTTCCGACAGTTTTTGCATTCTTTTAATTTTATATCAATACAAAGTTATATTTCTGATCAATGTGATGTTGTAACGACTCTCAAATTTCAGGTTTCAGTAACGACAATTTGTTAATGATTTATTCAAAAATCATTTTTAACGCATTTGGTTCTATCGTGATTCCAGTTCTTTTCCCCTGAGAGTTCTTTCAACCATTTTTATTTTTTTAAATTATATTTTTTATGCACTGTTATTACATATGCATATTTCGAATTTAACCAACTTAGGACAATGATTACATGTGTTCATTTTCACACATATTTCCAATTTTGATACTTTTAATATGATATTGTTATTTTTTATTTCATTAATCACTTTATGCCACATTCATTTGGCTCCATTTCTATTTAAAAGTACTTTTTTTTTTTTGCAATATTAGTTATTTAAAGTTTTTCCAGTTCTTTACATCTTATTTAGAAACATCGTTTTTTTTACTCCTGAAGAGAAGCACATCTCAATAAATGTGTATTGACTTTACATGATAGCAACAATATTTTTGTTGTATACTTTCACTGCTTCATTGCTATAATACTTTAAGCCATAGTAGCTAAAGTTAAACATGCAACTTTTTTTTTAGTTTGGAAAAATTAGAAAATATTTATTATGTAATTTTTTAAAAAAAAATTTCAATAGCATTAAATTTAAGCAATAAGCAGCTACAGCAATAAATGTTTCTAAACAGATTTTTTTACTTTTAGATGTATATTTTTAAGCTTATTAGGATGTTGTCTGAATATTAACACTGTTTTAAATTAAGTCTCTATTTCTCACTTTTTAAAAAATTTTAGTCACTTTTTTCACCACTTTTTCTACAATAACCTGCACTGCGCTCTGCATTTATTCTAACGTTAAAAAGTTTTCAAAAGATTTTATTAAGAAAGTTGATAAATACTTTCCTTTTCTTTTAATCTTCTGCATGTTACCTATTGCCTTCCAAATCACTATTTTTATTCTGCAAAATATAAAGTGCTATGAAATCAACTAAATAGAATAATGCCTGAAAACTTTCCATTTTATTTTTTAAAAAAATGTAAAAACTGGAAACAATAAAAATGTCAAAAAAAAAAATTCATAACATAAATTTATGTAAGATTTATATCAAAAAGAAAATCCTATCTATAGGCATTAAAACATTTCCTAAATATAAATTATTGACCAATTTAGGAACTTGGAAATTAATTTTCTTCTGGGCATTTTGATAAAATTATTTCCATTATGGCCTAAATATTGAAAAAACTTATCATTCAAAGGCTTTATACATTCTACTGTTGTTAAAATTTAAAAGAAAAGGGTGCTTGAAAGTAATTTCTATAGTCTGGGATTCTGTTCTACAAAATTTTATGACCAAAATCTTCAACAGCATTAGAATTATATGTTTGCATTTTGTGCAAAAATTTATGCATTTTGCATGAAATAGGTTTCATCTAGACCAGGGGTCGGCAACCTTTTGAAATGAAAGAGCCAAAAGTTACAATTTTACAAAATTTCCCGCTTTTAAAGAGCCACTGAAAATTTTTGATTTAATACTATAATATTTTTTTATGTATATATGATTTTTAATTAAAAAAAACGGTTTTGAATACAGAATAATATTTATTCTTTATTTTTAAAATACGCTAATAATTTTTTTAAAATTTAGTTTTTATTTAATTTTTAATTTTTTTAACTTATTTTTTTTTTTGGGGGGGGATAAGAATATTTGGGTCATTAAAATTCGATGAAAATTGCAAATTTTCTTACTAATTCTTGTCAAATTTTCAACAGAAAACGCGATTTTTTTTTATTAAATGTGCAACGAAACACAATCTTATCAGACAGATTTTATAATAATTCTTTTTAATTTTTCATAGCAATTCCGTAATAATATTCATTTATATTATATCAGAATTTTTTCACAATTTTCCTTTTTTAAGAAATATGTACCGTCTATTCTTGTTATTGTTAAAAACAATTTTTAAGCACTTAATTATTAAACATTTAAATAAATTTTGCATTTTTTTTTCAAGGCAAACGTTAAATCGACTTATGATGAAGTGCTAGAAACGATGGTCACGTACTTTTTCTATTTATTGTAATTTCTATTTCTATTTATTTTCTATTTATTGTAAACATTTATAGAGCCTCGAGCTTTCCAACTCAAATAATTTAACATTTTTTTAAAAAATTAATTTAATAAAAGTCACTGAAAGTAACGATCTTCTATTATTTTAAATATCTTTTATACGCAAAATTACAACATTAATGTATTTGATTGCTAAATTTAATAATATGCAGGTAATTCGGAGTGACCGCTCTTAATATGCATTTAAAGAAATTTTGTTTCAAGTGAACGCGAAAACGAACGGATAGAGGTCACACGTTAGAATTTTAACAATCGAAAACAAACAAATCACTGTTGAGGAAGGCGAGTGTAAAAAGGCGATTAACGATTTTTTACCAAATTAAATAACTTTATAAATTAAAAACTTCAACATTCACCTGGCAATTAAACAGGCCTGTTATTATTACTATTATTATAAAGATTATATCAATATATTGCATTAGATATTTTTTAAATTTATATGCTTGTTTTTTCCCTTTTAAATTTTAATTTACTACATCCGCTGAAGTAGATTTTTATCTTTATTTTTGACAAGGTTTATAAAAATTTATATTAAGGGTGGTCTTTTCATAACATCATGTTTTACATGATAATAACATGTGATACACATCAAAGGCTTTAAAAAATGTAGATGAAAATTAAATTAGTATTTATTCATTAAACTGAAACATTAAACTGAAAAATTATCAGACATCAATTATGACTCGTGCATTTTTTTTAAACTCTTAATCTAAGTAGGATTCTTTCTGATGCATTTCAAATATTATATGCGTATTTATTTAATTTTAGTAATTTGATTTGCGAATAATTATTTTTAATGCTTATTTATTACTAAAATTTTATTTTTCATTTTCATTTAATAATTTTATTTATTTTTATTATTCATTTTATAATTTACATTGTTATTAATATAAGAGCTGTGACTAAAATCTTGAATGGGGATACAGAAATAGTTCTTTTTTTTCTGGGGGGGGGATGAACTAGTTTTGGAAGCACAGATAAATTTTTTCACGCATTCTTGCCTTAAATTTGTAAAATGCTAAATTTTTTATACGAATATTTCTTTATATAAAAATAATACTATATAAATAATAAATTAAACTTTTAAAAAAATTTAACTATGTATTCAAACATTGCAGCGTGATAAATCATAAATAAATATTTTTAAAATTTGATGATTTGTAAATAATGCTTTACCGAAGAATGTTCAAGTCTTTTTTTAAAATATTAAAAAAAAATACCCTTAAATCGCAAAAAAATTTTTTTTTCTAGTTAAGGTAGTTAAAGTACAATTTTGTTAATTATTTATTTTGTTAATTATCGTGCCTTTTAATACAAAACTGTGAATTGAGTTTTTACATAATTACAAAAATATTAAGTTTCTTTTTACTAATAATTAACTTAAACAAATGGAAAATTGTTAACTTAAATCTAAAATATAAATAAAAAACATTAAATACATACGAAATACATCAACATAGTAACAAAAAAGATAGAAAAAAAATTATTTAAAAAAAAACTGCAGCTTTTCTATTTTTAAACACATTACATTTTTAATAAAATAAGCATTAGTATAGTTTTGTTCATAAAGGATTGCAGTTTGAACTTATTATAAAAACAACTGCTACGAACAAATATAGAATTTGATTTTTGAAATTTAAATTAAATAAGATCTGTGAAAAATAATCTCAACTGAAAAAATTAAATTTAAAAATAAATTACTATTTTAAACACAAAATTAAAAAGCTTAGTAAATAACTATTTAAAAAAAGGAAAAAGAATTCCTATATTTAGAATTCAAATGTGATTTATCTGTTTCCATCTCAAGCTCCTACTAATGAATATAAATAACGTAAAAAAATTTTAATTGCTCTTTTTTCTTTCTTTTAATCATTTTACAGTGGAAAAGAGATTAAAATTTTTTTATCTACTTCATAAAAATCAATTTTTACCCATATATATTTTTTAAAAAAATTTTTTTTTTCTTTTTTGAAAAAAGTCTTATACCTAAATTTTGAAGCAATAATTGAGGAATTAATTTAATAAGAAAATAACAACATATTTAATGAAATTTAATTTTACCTTAATATTTAAACAATAAGACTGCAAATAGTAAATATTCATAAAAAATTTATACTTACATTCAATAATAATATTAATTTATAAGATATGCTTTGAGTAACTAAGTACTTGTAAACTGGTACTGGACAGTTAAAGACAGGTCAGTGAAGTAACTGGGGAGGTGAGTGAAAAGAAACTGGACAGTCATATAGAGAAAACCACAGCTGTATGTGCATTGAGCCCTTTCCTTCCCTTTCTTAACGACATGGACAAAGATATTGTCTTTATTCTTAGAAAGAGCAAGAGAAAACGTGAGAAAAAGGCATTTCTAGATAAATACTTTTAAAGCACCCTGGATTTTTCAAGTTGACAGAAATTTCCGGGGTTTTGTCTGCTGTTTCACAAGATCAGAGTCGCAGGCATCATCCTTTTTTTGTGCCTTTTCATGGTGTCGGTAACGGCATGCTCAAACAGACAACAGACTTGCCACTTTTCCGGGTGAATACTCGGAATCGAGTCGGAATGAGACACCCCTCTAACCGGGCTTAACGACAGGCCTGAGGGTAGCGGTTTGTAATTAACGATTATAAGAATAGAAAGCTCTTGAGAAATTAGGTACTTAAAAATATTTTTTCTTATTTTTAAGGGCTTTGGTAACAATTTATTAATTTTTTCGTATGGAACTGGAGAGCCGCAACTTTACATCAAAAGAGCCACCTGTGGCTCGCGAGCCACAGGTTGCCGACCACTGATCTAGACCTATAAAAATAATAGAAAAATTTAAATAATTTGTTAACTCTTAACTTATAATTTACAAACATATTTAAAATTGAGGTTGGCTTTATCTTTTGTGTTAGACTTTGATTGTGTTAAAAACAAAAATGAATTATGAAATGAAAAAAATTCTTATCTTATGTTTAAATTTTTATAGAATTAATTTAAATATGTAGCTGGGAAAACTGTCTATATCTCCCTATTTTTTCAGAGGCAAATCCCTTTGTTGAACTTTGTTTGGGCATCTATAAAATTATGATTTTTATTTTTTTCTCCTTTATTAATAATTTTTTATTTTTTTGACAATTGCAATACCAATTGATTCATTATTATTTTCCATATTTATTCTTAGAAGCAAAAATGTCAATCTAAAGTGGAATGTGAGCATTGTGGAATTAAATTTCCTTTCAAACATATTGAAGAACATGAACTAAGTTGTGGATTTCGCCTTGAGAAATGTTCTTTGTGTTATGATTTTATTGAGCTGATAGAAATGGATGGTCATAGAAGAACGTGTGAAAAGGTATAAAAAAACTTACTTTACTTAAGATACTTAATTTTTTGACTCACTATTATACAATGGAAAATGTAATATTACGCTGAAATACACTATTTTCCTTAGTTTAACTAATTTAATACTCTCTAGTGCTAATTCTCATTATATTAAATAGCTATAGCTTATAATTCTAAATTATTATAATAAATATCTCCTGTCTGTAATGAAAACCTAAAATTTGAAAGAGGGATGGGATAACTGAAATTTATATTTTTCAAGAAATCAATAGATATCCTTAAGTATGTACTTCAAACCTCTGTGTTTTACTATTTGTTGTTTGTATGAACAAGCAATGTTTACATAAATTTTTATTATATTCACAATTTAGTACAAATATAATTCTAATACAGTAATTCCCAAAGTATTGCCTTTTATGGAGCTTTCTTATTTCTAGGTTGCTCAAGGTGTTCAACAGATCATTTCCTTTAAAAAATAATGAAAAATTAAAGTTAATTATTTTTAATATGTACCTTGTGGTACTCTTCTAAAGAATTTATAATTCTAGATTATAACTAGCCACCCTTAGTGAAAACTACTTATAAAAAGTAATAATGATTTACATTAAATTAATTGTATTTTATTAAATGTCTGAAGTAATAGTTCAATAGGAAATAATTTAATTATGTTATATGTTATTAACAATAGCTTAATTCTTAAATATTTTTTTTAATGTTTCTAAAAGTAAACACTATATGGGTAATTCTCAAAATACTTAAAATTTTCAAGAATTATAAGAATGCTGCTCAAAAAATGCCAAGAGATGATGCTTAGCCATTATGCCATGAAGCTCATTCCTTGATAATAACTAAGTATTTATGTTTCAAAAATCTATCGTTGAGTCGAGAAGTTGCTCTGGCCACTGGCCTTGGATTCTAACATATAAAAATTGAGAAAAAGATATTATTTTAAAAATAAGCGTTACATGAGAACATTTACAAATTCTTGAGAATAAACTTTTATTTATGTTTGGCAGTATTAATAAATATTTGTTCTCATTTATCTAACTTGTTTATCAGACTATTATTTTTCATACTAATTATAAAATTAAAAATAAATTATGTATAAAGGTTGATTAAGTAAAACTTTTATTAATTTTATATAAAGTACTTTATAAGAAATTTGCATAATGAAATACTTCTTGAATTTCGCTGAAAAAAATCGTTATCTTTACCACCGGCCTCGCACAACGAAACTTCAATCAATTAATCCAATTTCAACGTGTGAATCATTGCAATGTGATAACTGATACACCTGGAGCATTAGTTATCTTTGTGAACAGTTGGAAGGTGATAATCATATTTAAGACAAAAATCATTTAATAGTTATTTTTGATTTTTATTTATATTTTGTGCAGATGTTTCCATTTAATGTTTGAGTTAAAAGATACAGTCGGACTTCTATTTAACGAACTTCCATTTTGCGAATTTCTCAATTTTAAATTTTTTTTTTCGAGGAACCAAGAACATTTTGGAAATGTTTTCTTAAAATAACTTCCAAATAGTGAAGTGAATTTTCTATTTAAGGAACTTTTCTTTGAGATCCACTTTCTCTATTTCCCAAAATATTTCAGAACATTTTAACTCATTTTATGAGGGAAATGACCTTGAATTGATTTCCAAAGCTACTTACCCCTTTTAAGAGAAAGCAGTAAAATCCCTTTCCCTTTTTGCTTGCATTTCGAACGAAAAACTGAGGCAAAATTAACGGATTTTATCAGTAGCAATTAAACTTAAGAACGCATTTATTTTTGAAATTACTTTTATAATAAATGCAGCTATAATTTTACACATAAATTTAGCTTTTTTTTTTAGATGAAAATGTATGTAGCATGATAGTGTACTGCTAAATTTTGCTCTATTCTTGCTTTCCAGATTTCTTTTATGGTTAAGATTTATAAAATAAATAGTAAATACTAGTTTACAAGATAAAGGTGTATTAATTGCTATCTTTATCCATATTACGAACTTATTATCGGAATTTAGAGACTTCGTTAAATAGAGGTCCGACTGTATTTAATAATACATTTTACTGAAGAATATAGCGTGAGATTTGTTTAAAATATTTTGAAAACAAACATAATGAGCAAAAATTTTTTCTAAAGTTAATTAACAAAAAGTCTTAGATACAAATGAAGTATTTTTCCTCTATTCTTATGTTATTTTAATAAAAAATACAATAAGTGACTGTCAAATTATATTCAGAAGCACACTAAAATGTCAGAGGAACTATTTGCAAGTTCAACTCAGATATATGTGATTCTTCAAAAACTTGACTTTTTTAAATTATTCATTCTTAAAATCCATAAAGGCTCTAAAAAAATTTTCACTTAATCTTTATGCAATACTTGAGAGAAAAATATAGTGGAACTCTTTGTTGCAGATAAACTTACCACAGATGCCAACTACTTGTCCTTACTGTGAACTAGAATTTCCTTCAAACGAAATTGAATATCACATTGTAAGCTGTGGAGCTAGCTTGAAAAAATGCTTTACGTGTGAACGCATGTTTAAATTAAGGAATTTTAACGAACATGAATGTCTAAAAGTAATTATTGTTTTATATTTATTGACAATACAATACAATTTATTTTATTGTAAATACAATTTTAATTTTCCCACAAGGTTTTAAGATTGTAAAAAAAGGAAGAATAAAATATTTTACCTCTTTATATAAATCCATATTGTATTAAAATTTATAAAAATAAGTGAATTGAGAATGCAGAATTTTATTTCATTAAAGCCAATATGTTTCTTGTGAATAAAATCGATTCAAATTTATTTTAATCCTGTATTCTTAGTGCTAAACTAAGAATAAGTCTGCATTAATAAGGCACTAATTCATAAAAGCTAAGTTTTTGCAATGAAAATAATTTGATTTAGATTTATTCTACTTTGTATTTTGTTATCATTCTTAATCTTTCAAACTTCCCATTTTCTTAAAATTTAATAACTTCAAAATGGAAGCCACTTTACACTCTGTTACAAGTTAGGAAAAAAATTATTATCCCTATGGAGAGAGGTTGTTTGCATATAAGTGCTCGCCAAATGAATGATCTCCCATCTATATCGTCAACTCTTGAAATGACGCTGCACAGCCTTTTTGCTTACTTTCATATTAATAATTAATAACAGTCATTAACTACAATAATCAGTTAACAATTAATAAAAATTATGTCTAAAATCCTAGCAAATAAGTCTTTTTTCGCATTTTAAGAAAATGGTGAAAGAATAATAAATATTGTTTCCTGCCGACGATTTTCTTCCACAGTAAAACAAAAGTGAAAACTCTTTATCTTGCATTTGATTTGTTAAAAGCATGTCAGCAGAAGACTCAGCATTTTTAGTGGTCCAATCAAATCCAATGGTCTTTCGATGTCATATGACTGTTTCTTTTTCAAGAACGAATGTTCTTATTTATCTAAATATATCGCCAGATGTAGAATTCCAGTAAGACTATGAAACTATAACCTTTTTTAATAATTGTATGTATCATTAAAGATAGCAAGAATTAAATTTCTGCCTGATGTGTTTAACTTTTAAAAGCTGTTATACTGCTTTGAAAGTATATTTGTATAATTTGAAAACAAAATAAAACAGAACTACAATGTCCCATATTCGGAATCGGCAAGCTCGTAAAATAAATTTTTCCGTATAATAGGTCTTTAAGGTAAACAAGCGTCAAAACATCCTTATTCAATACAAATGGATGATAATTAACCTCTATTTCAATCAATCCATCTGGTTTTCGTGGTTGCGCTATTTTTTCAGATTCTTCCAGATTTCCACTTGGTTTTTAAAATTTCGTTATTTTAATCTGCCATCATCTTAAATATGATTATCAAATTCTAAGTCATGAATTTCAGTTAGTAATTGTTTCTAGATTCATTGGATTAACAATGTTTTAGTGAATCTGCTTAGTTTTGTCAATCATTTTTTCATTAGTTTTTGAAACTGATTTTCACTTGGTTTTTAAAACTATATATTGTTTTGCAAACCTAGAATAGCACATTTAGCACTCAATTATTGATAATTCAGCCGCACTCCCTGGTAGATTTACGATCACATTTTTGTCAGTTATTGCTTTGGATTTTCATAGTTTAATGTATTTTTTATCAGGAATGGTTATACAGGAAATTTCGAATGGGATTTCCGCATAGTTTTTAAAGTTTTTATTTAATTTTTTGCATTTCTATCAGTTATTGCTATAGATTTTCACAGTTAGAATAGTTTTTTTTTCTTATCTTACGCGAAAAATTTTGAATCACGCATTTGAGGACTTACTTTTTCAGGCACTTGATTTGTGACAATTTTATTGCTCATGTGGTTTTGTTGATCGCATTTTCAATAGTTTGGGATTTCCACATAGTTTTTAAAATTTTAATTTCATTTTTTATATATTATTACAATCCTCGAATTCCTAATTGCAATTTCGAATAATCACTTTATGGCCTGCTTTTTGCGAGACTCAAGTGAAACAATCCGCAATTTTTTTTCGTGCTTTTGTGAAATGCCAGATTTTGTTTTTGTTTTATCCAAAAAAAAATTTTCTGAAAAGGATAAAGAGTTGTTTATTTTGATTGTAAAAAAGTGTCTAGAAAAAAGACCCTTCCTATATACAGTCGTCCAGATATGGGACTTGATACTGTATATGCAGTTGCGGATGATTACTTAAATTCTATAATGCAATGATCTTTTCTTAACTTACAACGGAGTATAGTTACATTTGTTGAACAGTAAATAAATTTAGTCAGAAACCAGATAAAGTAAAAGAAAAGTTTATAAGATAAAAACATTTATTGTTTAAAAACTTATAAGGAAACACAAACTTACATTAAACATTTTTTCTAGGTTACTATAGTGATTATTTCAGCATAAAATAAGGAATTTCACGTTAGGGACATTCAGCATAACTAACATATCTTTGTCCTCAACATTCAAAAATATGCAAGATTTTTCTCTTTTTTTTTTCAAAAAAAAACAAAGAAAAGGAATGAAAATAGGTTGAATAAGCAAAACACAAACACTTAATGTATTTCAATTTCATGCAATATTCTTCAATTCTAATGTATTTAAATTTTTTTGTCATTTTATTTCAATTCCATGCTAATATTAGAACATTTAAAGAAATTTTCTGTTTTTTTCCCCCACATGAACGAAGCACAATTAAATGCATGCAACATAAGTTTTGAGGTAAATATATATATTTAAGGTTCTGTTACCAGCTCTTAGATTTCCATCTTCACTTTTTTGAACTTAGCTATAATCGTTATCTAAGAGCTAACTTTACAAATTACGCTATTATGTATCAACACTTCAAAAAAAAAGCCATGTTAGGAATTTTCTTTTGCTTCAAAGATAGTTCAAATCAGAAAAAAATGCAAAAAAAATTATGATTGCAGTTTTTCAACTCTCTTAAAGAAAAGGATGATTGCATTTTGAGAGTAGCTATTTAAATTAAAATGTGACACATTATTCATTTTTTTTCTGTTTTAAAATTTATGTTTTAAAGAGTCAGGAACAATGTAATTACATGAACCTTTAGGTAGGTAATGGTAGGTTAACCTTTCTTCATAATAACACTTAAATTTTTTGTTTGCTTTATTAAGTCATTATATTTCTTTTTTAGAATAATTATGAGATCCAAGGCGAAGATTTAACTAAGAATGATCATATTGAGCAAGCCATAGTAAGAGGTTTTCCCATTTTTGAATAGTATTTTTTTTTAAAAAGAAAAAACAATTGTTTGTTTTACATTTAAATTGTCTTTCTTTAATGTGTATTAGTTTTCTTCTCTTATGGTAATTGAAAGCAATATTATTCCTTTACTATTGACAGAAATCTATAAGTAGTACTCATTATGTTAGTTCTACGGAATCAGTTTTATATTTCCTTATATTGGATTGAAAAATTTATGCACTTCAATTATTAACAGGTTTGATTATTAGTTCTTTTATAAATGTTGCCGAAAGGAACTTACACATTGTTATTAAAAAAATCATACAGTGTAATGAAGTTAGATATGTGATCATAACTAAATTCTAAAATCTATATTTTATTCAGCTATTGTTTATTGTGGCATTATTTCTGATATTATTTATTTCATTTGCAGAAAACCAACTGTACAATTTACAGGGTCCATAACGTTTTTAAAAAGTGCTTATTTTTGATTTACGTTTTTTAAAAGCCCTTAAAGGTGCTTTTATTACTCAGGGTTTGTACAAAGTGCTTAATTTTCTATCTTTTGAAAAGAGATTTTTTTCTTTACTGTTTCGATTGTCATTCTAAGTTACGAAAAATGCATGATTTTCATAATTTTCTCTGCAATATTTATCGGAAACTAGTTATTTTACCATGACTATGTAAAGTTTTTGAAAATGTTTTTTCATTTTATCAATTTTATGTTTATAAATGAAGAACTTTAAGCAATAGGAAAAATAATTTTTATTACTGCACAGATCCTAATTATGATTTTCTTTTGAGAAGTGATTAAAAAATTTTTTGAGTGCTTAAAAAGTACTTTAAAGGTGCTTATTTTTTGTTAAAAAATCTGGCTTTGCACCCTGATTTATTAAACCCTTTAATTCTTAAATACACAAGTGGGCGACCTTTGTGCTAAAATACAAACTGAGGTAGTCAAAGTTAAAGAGCACAAAAATATTATTAAAAGCAGACAGCTGTTTCGGATGCTCAAAGGGCAACCTTCATCAGTGCATCAGAAAGAAATGAGAGAAAATAGGGTAAATTTATAGAGAAAGGTGACGTCACAAAGCGATTAGAGCAACGTCCAATAGGAGGGAAGGGTGAAAGGATGACGACGAATGGGAAGCAAGGAACAAAAAAAGGGGGGGGGTAGTTAGGTTTAATCATAGATTTCCAAACAGGAGAAATATAAGGAACGCTGGATAGGTCATTGACCAACAGTTTGGAATTTTTGAAAATATTATAGGACTCATAAAAATCTAAATCAAAAATTGAAGAACAATTTTGAATAACTTCTTTAATTCTTATTTTAATAATGTGATTGTTTTCCTCATATTATTTAAGACTCTATTTCCAAATTGCTGAAATTTAAAAAAAAATTTCATTTTTTTCATAGTTATTTAAACTGTTTGTTAACAAAATTTTTCTAAACTGACACACTTAATGTATTTGTAATATATCAATATTTTTTTTAAATCTTGTATTGAACAAATCAAACAATCTTTTAAATTTTCACTTAATGATGAGATTTGAATAAATTGCAAGTTGAACGGATAAAAAACTTTGCTGCTCCTTTAAATAATATATTGACAAAATGCTAATCTGAGTGGTAAAATAAAGAAATACATCGAAAACAAAATATCACTTGTCAAGATTCCGATATCTAAGCTATAAATACGTAAAAGTATGAAATACATAATTTATTATATGTTACCAAATCAGGCAAATTTTTTAACTTCGCTTAAAAGACATGATGAGATATGAATATATAGCAAGTTGAAGGGATAAAAACTTTGTGTGGTCTCTTCACTTAGCTGCTCCCTAAAATAATATGTTGACAAAAGGGTAATCTAAGTGGTAAAATAAAGAAATACATCGGAACTAAATACCCTTTGTCAAATTTTCGATATTTAAGCTATAAGTATTAAATACAGAATTTTATATAAAACCTTAATAACTTCTATCCACTTTTACCCTCTCCTCCAGATTTAAAAATCTCTGGAGGCTCCTTTCTAATCTCTATTGTTGTAAGCTTTAAATTACCTTTTTACCAAATTTGGTACTTTCAGCTGTTTTATCATCAATTCAAGTTATTTCACTTTTTAGAATACACTATTATCTAGTGATAGCTATTATTTTTTAAAATTATAGTGTATTAGTTATCGTTTTCTTTTTAGATTTTCTTTTATTAATAAACTATGTGATTTTTAGGAAATCAAATCTGATGACCGACCTCTTCCTTGTGAATATTGTTTTGAAACATTTCCTTTAAATTGCTTGTCACTTCATATGGAGACTTGTCAAGACCTTAGTGAAAAATGTCAGTTTTGTGATACTTCTGTTAAGTTCAAGGATCGATACAAACACAAAGAAACTTGCATGGTAATTTTTTGATTTTTTATACCAATTTACCACTCATAAAAATTCAAAGTAAAATACACTAATGGTATACAAATGTAATAGACAATAAAAGTTTTAAGTATTTTATTAGTTTCAGTTTTCATTGAAAACATGCTTTTTCTGATTCATGTTTTTATTTTATTTTACATATCAAATTTTCATCTGTATTTATTCGTAAAGCAATGAGTCTCTGTTTTACAATTAAAAGTATTATTAAAAATCAATAGTATTTGTGATTTTACTCAGATAAAATAATAAATATTTTTAACTCTCTACTAATTTTTCTTTTTTTATACATTTTCTCTTTCTTTTCAATTTTTATTAAAATTCGTAAAGCAAAATTCGGTTACATTTAAAGCTACTTTTTTTTGTTCAACTATTTAAGACACAGTTTATTTAATATACTCTTCCCCCCTTCAAATCTAACAGGGCATGTAGCATTTTTCTGCTTCTTTTATTCAGGTTTTGTAAAAAGTGCTTAATTTTCTATCTTTTGAAAAGAGAATCTTTCTTTGCCTTGTCGATTGATGTTCAAAATTACAAAAAAGCACGATTTTCTCAATTTTCACTGCAATATTTATCAGAAACTAGTTATTTTATCATGATTATGTGAAGCTCATGAAAATGTTTTTGAATTTTATTGTTTTTATGTTCATTAATTAAGAACTTTAAGAGATAGAAAAAATAGAAAAAATAATTGTTATTATTCCACAGATCCTAGTTATGAAATTTTTTTTCTTTGCAAAGTGATTAAAAATATCTTTTGAGTGCAGTACTTAAAAGATGCTTAATTTTTGTTGAAAAATCTGCCTACGCACCCTGTCTAAATACAATGATTCATAGATTTTTAGAAACTAATTTAAAGAAAATAATTTAAAAAACAGCTTTTTTTAATTTAATAATTTGTGTATACATAGCTTCATCCTTTAATTGTTATTTGTTAAAGTATTTAAATCTCAACGATATCTCTAACCATGTATTTCATTCCTTATTCCTCACTCTGTTTTTGTCTTTTGTTTGCGTATGTATTTGTCTTAACATTGAAGGAATAAAACTTCATGCAACTGTTTAAATATATTGTTAACAAAATGAACCACTGGTAGTCAAATTTATTTCATGTGAGAATATAAAAGAAAGCCTAAGTTAGAATCAAAAAATAGTTATTTTTAATAATTATCTCATTTGAAAAGTTTTCAGTTATTGATGATTTCTTATAGCATAAAAAATTAGTTTCCAGTTTGGAAAATTAGTCGGCAATCTGTCTTATTTTCTCATCAGATATAACCTCTTAATAATGTGAATAAAAGTTTTCTAGCCAACCCTATTTTTTATTATTTTTAATTTCCCTTAAATGAAACCATGTAATTAAATAATTATCAGAAAACTATCATTTAATCAAAAAGTGATGAATATTAAAAACTGTCTCTGAACCGTATCATTGAATAGGTTTATTTAATATGCATTCTCACTTAAAATATATTATCTTTTTAGATATTTTGTATACTTATCAAACAGGGAAAAATTAATGCACTCATTTTTTATAAAGTTATTTTTAAATTTAAGGAAAATAATCTATTGACAGACAACAGTTGACAAAAACTGTTTTGGTTTACATTTTGTCTTAAACCGGATAATTTTTTGTTTTTTAATTATTTAAACTTGACTATTTTCTTCAGAAACCATGTGATCGACTCACTATGTGCCCTTTCTGCCGTGTGAAATTCCGATCTGAATCTCTTCTTACCCATTTAGAGACTTGTACTGAACGCATTGAAAATTGCAAAAATTGTGATTTACCAGTAATGCTGAGAGATAAAAGAAAACATATGGAATCATGTAAACAGGTGATCAAAGCTGTAATATAATCTCTTAAGAAATGTTAACTGTAACTGTTTCTAATTTTATTTATTTTCTTGTGTACATAAATTTTCAATGATACCAATGATAATAAATTTCACCAAAATTTAATTTTCATCAACTTTTAATCAGATTATTATCTCTGAAACACTGATAATTATCTATTTCAAGGAAGGGTATTTTATGTTAAAGTGTTGTATGAACCCTATTCAGTCCTCTTTGTTAAAGTGTTGTGATAATTTTTAAGTGATTATTTTTAAGAGGTAATTTTTAAAGTGAAACTTTTTATTTAAAGGTAAGATAACAAAATTGATATGTGTAGCTCCAAGGGAATGTCTTTAATTAGCATCCAATAATCCATAAATGAATCCAGCACTATTATCTTCATTATGCATATGCATGTTTATTTACTTTAAATTAATAAATTATATTGTATACTTATAATTTATTAAAATCAGGAAAAAGTGTTTACTCGAAGACAAAGGTCCTATGTTATTTTATTTGCAAGGGATCTAACTCAAACAAGATAATTAAACTAGAATTACAGATATTTGACTCAAAAATTATCAATCATTAAAAATCATATAACTGGGCAGACTTTTGAAAAATTCCTATACTATCAACTGAATATTACAGGGTATTTTTGCTGCTAAAGTGATTTATAATAAATTCAAGAACATATGAGTGCTAAAACTATAAGTTGCACATGCTCTCGTAAATCATATTTATAAAATTAATTGATAAAATTATAATTTATCAGTATTTGTAGCTTAATTGAGGAATATCAAGTTTTAAATTTACGAATATTTTGTGAAATTTTTATTTCAAGTAATTAAAAATAATTCATATTTAGATTTTTTTTAAATTTTGATGCATTTTAAGGAATTTTTGAAATGGCAGGTTTTACTCCCAAGATTTCTGGGGAGGATAAAAAGAACAAGAAATAAAAAGTCCTTAAACAATATGTAATGAAATCTATCACATATTTTTTTAATATGCATTAAAATAATTGCATTGATTTAATTATTATGTAAATTAATTTAATAATTGTAAATGCCATAGAAACATTATTAAAACAACAAATTTGAAAGTAATTTAAATCGTACTGATTTTTCAATTGAGTATTGATTGTTTCAGTTAATTATTTAAGACGAAATATCATGCCAAAAAGAATTATAATTACTGTACTGTGTGTGTGTGCTGTGGTCATAAATATGTTACAGAATCTTTGTTCTTTAGTCTCACACCATCCTGTGTCTTACTTGTTCTAATTCTGTTCCTTGTATTCTACTCCCACCTTGTGATGTAACCATTAAATCTTTTCTTAAGAAATATATTTCTCTTGGTTATATTTAAGGAAAATTTTTTTAAAGTAAAGTAGGTTAGCTTAAAACTTTTTTTAAATACCTAAAGTTGATTTGTAAGTTTAAAAAAATTGGTTAAAACTAACTCTGACCATAAGTATGAAGGCCAGTCATACTTTTACTTTTGGTGTTCTCTAAAGCCAGAGAAGCTACCTATTTCTCTATCTATGTTGTTGACAAAAAGCGTGGAGTCTTGTAGCTCTCAATTATTTCCTGTTATTATTACCAAAAAAAAAGTAAGACAGAGTGCACAGAATAATAATTGGGAACCTGTTTCATTCAACAGAGATATTCAGATGAAACCGGCTCAATTGTATCACTCATTAGTCTAGAGCAGTGTTTCCCAAACGTATGACTTTTGCGTACCCTTTTTAAATTTTTCGTAGCGCTGTGTACCACTAATAAGAAAATGAATTTATTTTTTACTATAAAAAAATTGCACAAAAATTAAAAATCACAACTGGCTGTTGACACCACTAAATGTTAACTGTTAACTTTGCAAAAAATAGCCAATAGAAAAATACGTAATCGTAAGTTTTTATGGCTAGCTTTGTTTTTAAATGAAATTTTTTGAAATTTTCGTTTGTTGCAAGATATTTCGCATAAGAACGCGTACCCCCGCTAAACTGTATTCGTACCCCTGGGGGTACGCGTACCACACTTTGGGAAACACTGGTCTAGAGAAAATGAAAATAAAAGTGAATGAATAATCAAATTATTATTGTACAGTCTTTAAAATGTGTTTTATTTTTTCATTACAAAGTAGCATTCTAATTCAAATAGGAATCTGCCAAAGAAGAATGTGGAATTTGTTCTTTGTTAGTACCCAAAGATGAACTTTCTGAGCACTTTAGTAAATGTGTTGTAGAAAATTCTAATAATCCTTATTCAGAATGTGGAATGTCTACACCTCGGCCTATAGCAAGTATGATTATTTAAAAGTATAATGATTTGATATTGTCTATGCAAAAATACTTTGTTTGAAGAAAAAAAAATTCTATGTTTATTGAGCTAGAAATTGATTATGTGGGACACATTGAGTTGGATTTATTTTTTTCTAATTTTAGATTCATTATATTAAATCAACTTTAAAAATAAATTTCCTATGTTGAGTTAGATATTCATTCTTGTAAATTAACCTTCTTATTTTTAAAGCTTTGTTTTAGTTAGTGAAATTAAAAATAATTAATAAATAATTTTAAGTATGGGTGAATAAAGTTTTCTGCTGCTGCCAACAATGCTACATATTTACACCTTATTTACCTTTTCATTTGCTGAATTCTCTGAACTTACATTATATAAAATCAAGTCATGATAACACTATAAAAAATTTATTTACTTTTGAATTAAAAATAATTAAGAATACAAATATTGAACATTAACAGTTTCTCATTGGTAACAGCTAATGAAGAATAAAGAAATTTTTTTCTGTGAAAATTTTTGGAAGCGAAAACTACACTTCAGGTAATGGTCTGTCTTTACATCTGTTGTTAATTTTTTCTAGCAAATAACTATGCTAGAAATTGAAAGATATTATTTTATATAATTTCGAGTCTAGCCCATATTAAAATAATTATATTAATAGAGTAAAGTAAATTGAAGTTTTCAATTTGTGTTATTGAATACTTTTTCATAATTGTATTGTAATTTTAGGTTGTACAGATGATTCTAAAGTTAAAATGCATACTGAGGGGACAAAAGTAAGTATTTCTTACAATGACACTGTTATTTGTATTTTACATTTTGTTCTAAGCAAACTTTTAATGATAGAGCATTATACCATTCAAGAGCATTAAACCAATTTAGAATTTTTTTAAAAAATTGCAAAGGAAATCTTGTTATTATTTAATTGATAAATTGCATAATTACTTGAGCTTACGATTTATCTTTATCATCTGAGCTTTTTATGCTAGGGAATAAAAAAAAAATTTACATTCAATAATTAATTTAAAAATTGTTAACTGTTAAACATGTCGTAAAAATACCAAGTGTGGACCTTAGCAACATGTTTAAATGCAATATAGTTTACATTTGATGTGCTGAAAGAGACCTTTTAGTTTATGAACGTTAATCAATTTTATTTTATTCAAAATTTTAAATTTGTTTGAAAACTATGAAGTTTTAAGTGGGTTTTTTTTTCATAATTTTTTTTCTACTTATCCATTGTTGTTGGATAATTTATTTATCTCTATTAAAATCTTTATTTTACAAGCTCTAGCTTTAATTTATGTCAAAAGTATATAAAGAAAGGAGATTAGATATTGTCAGTTACGAAACTTAACATTTATATTAAAATTTTTAAAAATATAAACTTATCTAAGTTATGAAATTCCTTGCCAATTTTAACCGTGAAAATGATAATCATATCCTTAACAAGTAAAATTACTTCTTATTTATTTCTTCTTATTAATCGCACATTCTCTGTTCTTAAGTCCTACATTGTTTGCTACCATACTTACGTCTGTAAGCCTCGTGTTGTACTTTTACAGTGGTGCACGAGGAATCTTTTTGTTCTTGAATAAAAACAAAAAAAGTACTGTTGATTATTTTATGTCATGATAATATTTCATTTTCGTATGATTAATATTTTAACAAAATGTTCAACTTTAAATGATAACAATTATACATTTTACTAGAAAAATGAAAAAAAATTTTTGAAAAAAATTTACTTTAAAAAGAAAAAAAAAATATCATTGAATGAGAAGCAGTTACGTTGAGCAATCCAAACAAGTACTGGAACTTCCTAGCAATAAAAGAAAATGTTGAAGGCAACACAAAGTTGAATACATATTTGTTATTAAATATACTGAAATTTATATCAGCCATATCTGAAGTTTTATTTTAAACAGACTATAGATTGTTTAACTTATTTATCTTAATTTTTTCTTAGCTTTAAAATATTTTAGCTAAGCCATATTTTTATTTTTTGTCACTTCTAAAGTTAGATTGAAAAAAAAATCTAAGACTCAGTCTGAAAGTATATACAGTCAATTCGCTATAACTCAAAGTATGATAACTCGAATATTACTATAACTCGATTTTTTTATGAGGTCCCGACCCTTTTATCTTCAATTCCGTGTTAATTATTCTCGATTACTCGAATTTTACTCCCTTTAACTCGATTTTTTTTTTATCTTTTAAAGCAAGAAAAGAAACCTAGGAGCTGATATCTTGCTCCTTCCTTTGAAACACACACGCAATGTCTTTCGCACTCTTCATGGAGAAGCTAAAGCTCTCCCTCTAGAAGTATGTGAACAGTGGTTAAATGAAACGTTACCAAATTTATTTCAAGGATGCAGTTAAAATGATGTTTTCAATATTGATGAATTGGGTTTATTTTTTAAATGTCTTCTAAATAAGACTATGATGTTTAAGGATGAAAACTGCTCAGGGGGGAAAATGAGCAAGGAACGTTTGACTGTCCTAGTTGGAGGACAGTCAAGGAACCTAGAATGACATCAGTTTTATTTGAGGACTATGTAAGAAAATTGGATCGGAAATTCTTCGCTAAAAAAAGAAAAGTGATACTCTTTATGGATAAATGCACAGCACATAGTGATCTACCTAATTTGAAAGCAGTAAACTTGCAATTTCTTCCGCCAAACACAACAGCAAAGTTGCAGCCGATGGACCAGGATATCAGAAAGTGCTTCAAACAGTCTTATCGTAAATGGCTTGTCAGAAAAATGATCTATAAGCATTAATTAAATAATCCGACAATATTTTGAAAGTCCAAAACCGAAACTAACTGTAAGTCGAACTTCCAATATGTCGAAGTTTTTCGTCCGTCCTATCAAATTCGAGTTATCGCGAATTCAATGTACTAACTCATGTTCCTTCATGACAGAGTGATTTTATTCCAAAAAATGGCAAAAACATTAATCATTTTGAAATATTCCCTACATGCAACGTGTATTAAAATACAATATGCATACATTAATTTAGAAGATAAATATCAACCTTGTCCATAAAAGAAGTGTACCCATATTATTTGTTTATGAAAGTAAAGATCAAGAAATTTTTCATTAGTTTGCGTAGAGATTTTGAAGCGTTTTTCTTCCGGAGTTGCAGGCATACTACTAAATAAGATTGGAAAATAAATTTATTCAAAAGAGTAGCTTCAAATTTTAAGAATCTCTCTGAATGGAACCATACATGGCATGTGGACGTGCAACTATATAATTCAACTGTGGTTACTCTTATTTTAACTTACAAATTAGACATGTTATTAACACACATTTTACTTTCAGACAAATTTATATCCTTCAATAGGAGATCTTTTGCTGTGCCCATACTGTTCCATGAATTTTCTCCCAAAGCGTTTTGACAATCACAAGAAATACTGCAAATCGGCATTAGTAGAATGTCCTATTTGCCAAGACATTTATCACATTGAAGAGAAAGAGGAACATAGAAAGACTTGTGATGCATTAGATTCTGTACTAATTCCAGAGAGTGACTTGAAATGTACTACTTTTATTTTATGTTCTGTTTTCACTTTTTTCCTGGTGTTTAGATTAAGTCATGTTTTATTATCTTTCCATTTATTTTTATGGTTTCTCTATGTTTTGTGCATTAACCCTTATAATCTTTTTTTTTTTTTTTTGTTCCAAGTGTTTGAACAGTTGTAAATCCCTTCTTATTTAACTTTTTGTTGTTTTGTTTTTCTACTGTCTATTTGTTTTTAATAGATTCTTATTTTTTGATAGTTATTGTAGTTAAAATTATTCACAAGTTTATCGTCATTCCTTATCCATTTGAGAAATTTGAAAAATGTTGAATCCGCAAAATTGAGAATTATTTATTTGAAAGTTTTTTATCTTATTTTTAAATTTATTTCTCTTTAAAAATGGCTTCAGGTTGTGGAATAAAAATTCCGTCATGCTATAATCTGTACACTTATTCAAATATTTATCATGAAAATATTGTTTCATGTTTTTAGTTGTATTATTAATTATATTTTCTGTTGATTTATGGAAAGTAAGTTCTTACTTGAATAGAAAGTTGTGAAAGTTTCATTTGTTCTTAAATATATTGATTTTTGTGCTAAACGTATAAAGACTTGTTTAAGTTCGTTATAATGAGACACAGCTGCCAACTACTACATTTTATTAAGACCAGACGGCGCTTACCAGCGGCCACCTTAAGTCTCTTTCTTTCGAGGGTAGAGTTAAAATCGTCCCAAACTGCCCCAGGTGCCACATCATACAGGTTCTCCCCAATGTATCCTGAACTGAACAAAAGGGACATTCCTAATAACCCACTTTTGGTGGCTGACTTCCTCCGGGTCATGAATTTCATGCACATTGTTTAGCCCTGCTAATTGTGGGGATAAGGAAGAAGACATTTTATTAAAAATATTTATGGAGTGGCAAACAATTAAAAACTAAAGATTTCAGAATTCTGTGTAATTTTGCCAATATTCAAAGGCCTTACCTCAAGATTACCAGAACAAGGTAGTGTTTCATATGAACTTTTGAATTATTTTCATGTGGTGTGGAAAATAACTTTAAATCGAATTTACAAAACAAAGAATCATTAATCAAAACAAACGTAGCTACCACTAGAGGAAATTTGCCCAAAATCGGTAGGAAGTTTGCAGCCCTGTAATCAGACATTTTTGCTGTAGAAACCATCTTTTCACATTAACAATAGCATTAGTTACATTTTGATTTTTTTTCTTATCTTCTTAATGACCTGTTGGCAGAAATGAATTGTTGAAATTTATAATCAGATTTAAATAGGTAACATGCATGAAATGATATTACTTTGTTGTAGCACTATTGAGTATATCTAATTAATTTTTTATTTAGTGGAATTGCAGAATAAGTTTGGAACTTTACGTTCAGAAGAAAATCTGAGAGTGAGTATTGCTATCAGTTTAATTATCTTTTATTTTTTAAAATAAAAGTTGTGATTTTTTTTGAGAAAAGAATGTTTTACGAAACTTAATTTCATTATGTATCATAGAGAACAGTCTTACAAGCTCAGAATCGCATTTTATTTTACTCTGCATTCTGGTAGTTTCAACATCTGAATAAGTTTCATAACTTTCATATAAATGTTTGGAGGAATTTATATATCTTTACTAAAATTGCTTGGTTAAGAATTACTAACTGTGACTAGTTAAATATAATTTTGTGACAATTTGATGTGTGCCATATATTTCCGAATGTAAGCTGAGAAGTTTTAGAAAATTTTTGAAAGAAATTTAAAGTGGGGCAGTTGGCTTATAATCTGATCCACTAACTTCAAAAAATTCCAGGATGACATCACCAACAGGATTGCTTCTCCTTTCGTTAAGCACCAGCGATAATCAGTAAATATTGCAAAACATGCATTCATAACATAAAAATAACAGTTGAAAACGTAATGTCTAAATGTAACTTTTAAAAGTGAAAAATATGAAAACGACAAATTGAAAGAAATACTATCATTTTTTTAATATTCTAGTTTACCTATTTTTATTTCTATGCGAATACATAAACAAAGAAGAACGAGCACACTAAAATCCAATAAACTCTTTATCAGAATCTGATTCTTCCTAAAGTTTGGTAAATTCCTGTTCAGTCATCTGAAGATCTGGATTTAATAAATTGTCCAGTTGTCTTTATTTTAACTTGTGTCTTCATACGCAAATTGAACTTCAATGTGACATTTTTTAAAAGATCTAGTTAAGACATGAGTAGGTGTATGCTTCTTTTACCCTTTGTGCAACTGTTACTAAATCTACTGTTAATACAAAAGAGAGGGTAAGTATTTATTTTCAAGCGTAGCATATCTTATTTTGTCATTTCGACTTGCACACAAGTTTTGAATTTTGGGGGAATTTCCAAATAAAAAGCGCACTTTTTGGCTTATACACTGATGGGCTTATCGGTGATTGCTTATTTTTGTTGACAAATCTCTTTACATAAAATATTAAAAGATTTTAAATAACTAGTTTTTTTTATTTATTTACATTTATGGAAAAGCCTACTTTTTTGTTTCGATAATATGGATTGGTCTCTTCATTGATGCAACAAATCATAAAGACTTCAACAGTGTCATTTAAATTTAAGAAAACACAGTAAAATTTAAAAATTGATTTTAAAAATGTTACGAGCTTTTTTTGATATTTATTTATAATAATATTTGTTGATAAATTGTTTTAAAATGTTATTAAAATACATAACTTTTCTTATGAAGTTTTTTCCTAATATTTTAGTTTGTTATTATAACCTCTCTTTTGATTTTCTCGTTTGTAATTGACAAATGTTTAATTTTCTTTATGTGATTTTCAAACTATTACTTTTGCTGGCTATACTAACTTTATATGTGTATTTTAGGAAAAGGAAGCATTATATGAACAATGTCCTTTTTGTGAGAATAAAATACCTGAACGTTCTTATTCTAAACATTTACTAACTTGTTCTCTGTCTATGAAACAATGTCTTCTTTGTAAACAAGATTTCCCTAAAGGAAGTGAAAGAGATCATTTTACTGTGTGTCCAAAATTAATCAAGATGAGTTCAAAATCTGGTCAAGATGAGTTTGTTTATGGAGGTATTATAATTTAATTTTTTTAGTAAAAGTTTTCTTATGTTTCTGATTATTCTTATATATATCTTTCAAGCTAATTGGAAGATCTAGCTCTTTGCAAACTGCTGACGTCACTTAACAGTGTGCTTACAGAGTTCACTACAATAGGTGACAAAGAAATGACAAATGTCTCCAAAGAGCTGAATTTTCTAATTGGCCTGCAGCACAAAAATCTAATGTGATCTCTCTTAGAAAGTCAAATGTGGTAGAAAAACACATTGAATCGTCTATTAGTGTGGGATTTTTGTAACTCAAACAAGGATATTTCAAAAAATTGGAAACAAATCAAACTACCTTTAAAATGTAGCATTCTCACAACAGCCAGTTGTGGAAGTAATGGTAGTTAGGCTCTGTTATTTCTTGATCAACAACATAATTGTGGTCATTTGGTCAACATTAAACACTAAACACTCTTACTATAAAGTAAAGCTGATACCTATCTATTTGTAGCTCGGTGGGTTATAGCCTTGACTAACGATCAAACTCCTGTCTTTCATAAAAGCTGTTATCTCCATTCTCAAATTAACATTAATGCCCTAAGAATTGCTTATTTAAGTTTTTATTTTTGATGAATTCACAATCATACACTGAGAAATGGTGAATATTTATTTAACTTCCTTAAAATTAAAGGGCATTTCCTTTTTGTGGAATAAAAAAATTTCTTACTTGTCAGAATCAACAGAAATAAGATGTTATTCTTCATTTATTTCAATAACGTCATGATGAATAATGTGGGCATTCACAATCGAGGTCATCAGTAATATGTTTTTCCACCACTTTTTGGATGTGCAATCCATCTCGAAGCAGGTTCCTAGTTGGTTAGAGAGGTCAACCCTCCCACCTATGAATTTCTTGTAAAACATTACCATTGACAGACAAGAGAATTCCTTCTGAAATCCATCTTTTAGAGTTCTAATCACAGTAGTTAATTCATTTGGTATGACAAAAACCTACGTGTTCATCCATTGGTCAGCAATTATTCTCTTTCTTTCCGCAGTCGGGCACCCTGGTGTACTTTTTCATCTTTTTATGTAGGTGCCGACGCATCCATGAGACAAAATGGACATCAGATTCACAGAAATGAGGAATCTATTGAAACAGGTATGATTTTGGGAGTCTCACCCTTTATCGTAGAAACAAGCTTTTTCACAAAGCATTTTCTTTCAGTTACTTTGCTCACTAAAATTTTCTTCTTAGCGTAAATGCAGCAGTTGTATAAGTATCCTGTTTTGGAATCACAGCGTTCCCTCACTTTTATACCTCTCTTTGCTGATTTCAAAGCTTGGTACTGCTTCAGATTACTCATTCCCTTGAATTTTATCATTGACTCATCTACTGACTTGTGCTGTCAGTGAAACTCTTGAGAAAAATGTGCTTCAAACAGAAAAATTACTTCCTCAATATAATATAAATTAGAAGCATACAGAAAATTTTCCGAGAATTGAGGTGAAATCCGTACTTATCACTTATTGAATGGCTTCACTTCTCTGCGAACTACTGACTTACCAATGAGCTTATGCTCGACATTTCCCTAACAACTTTCATGATTTCGAATTGGTTAGTCTTTTGAGGTGTTTCGCCCTTTGACTGCCTAATTATAAACTTGCTTCCGAGTTCTTCATTTGGCATTTTTATCCTTTCGTTTTTACGATAGGCGATATGAAAGCATAAGCTTTTGGGAAGCATCTTAAAGTAAAAATCCAATTCAGTCACTTTATCATCAATAGAGAAATTTGTTTCTTCCTTGATGTAGTTAACTAGAGGCATACATGGTGTAAAGTTACTTATGCTACTGTAAAAATAATGGCAGATTCTGAAGCTCATCATCTTCAAACAAATCGTTGTGATTGTGTGGGACAACTTCATCATAGCTCTTTTCTTGGATGATTTAAAGTCAGCATATTCAGATTAAGAAGTGTCACAAAAAAAGCAAGTTATCTCAGTTTGTCATCAGAGTAAATTCTCACTTGACTCAATATTGAGAAAAGGGAAGGAGAAAAACAAAACAATTATATTTAAAAATCTTAAGAGGTGCTTGTTGGAATAGAATGATGAATAAATTGATGTAAGGAGTCAATCGCTGAGCACGATTGCCCATTGTCACTTGTTTGATCACCAGGGAACAATTGATATAAGAAATTCATGGGCTCATTATGTGTTTTGCGGTGCAACTTAAGGTTTTCTGTGCCAAATTTTTTTCAGTTACTGGGACCTGCCCCAGCTGTAATTTCAAAATCTTTCAAGGCTAGGACATCATGTACCCTGTCCAGTGTAAGAAAATTAAAAAATAATCAAAAAAATTTTTTTTAATTTTTTAAAAATATTAAGTAGAAATATATTTTTTTTTTTGGGTCTAGTTAGAAGAAATTGAAATAACGTTTTGGGGTACAAATAACTGTCCGGTAAGAGGAGTGTTCGCCACACAGTGAAGGTATATAATGGTTTATTCATAGAATATTCATGGGAAATTTTTACAAAAATCTGTAATGAGAGGAATATATTTTCAGAAGCTTCCGCAATGAGTGGTTTTACTGTACAATTTTTTGAAAGTGAGACCCTTGTACAATACCCGCCGTTTATTAAAATCACTTTCGTTTTATGCTTTTTTGATTTTATTAAGAGGCGATTCAAAATTTGAAGAAAAAAAATCTAATTTTTATGATATATTCTAAATGCACACACTTTAAAAGCTGAATTAATGATGACATTAATGCTTTATTTTCACTAATTTAATTATTTTAATTAAGTAAAACCCTACGTAAGATTAAATTTACAAAATTTTTGCAAAAAACTGATCAATGATTGCTTGAGTTGCAGTATTTACAGGGATGAGATTTTTCCGCTTTTTAGCGGATTTCCGCTTTTTTCACTTTTATCTCTTGAATTTCAGTTTTTTTTATCAAAAATTCAGATTTTCTAAAAATTTCACTTTTTTTTATAAATATTCCGCTTTTTCAGAAAATTCAAACTACATAGCTACCAATCCTTTCTCATTTTTACTTATTATAGCTATTTTCTCCCCTTTTACTCGCAGCAGATAAGATTTTCCGAATTTTTTACCCGCCCTCCAGATAGATCCGATTTTTGTAGTCCAAACGACGGTGCTTCTGACAAGCCTTTTAGAAGTCCCAAGCCTGGAATCTGCTAATATCTCGATTCTTATTCACACGATTTTAATATCAAACATAGCTTTTCATATTTGCGTGTTGCTTTTCTTATTCACGCGATTAGAGTATTGTGCGTTGCGATTCTTATTTACGAGATTTAAAAATCCGATATTGTGATTCGTATTTACGCCTTTTTAAAAACCTATGTAGCGATTCGTATTTATACGTAATTTTAAAAAAGGCATTGGGATTCACATTCACGCATTCTGAAAATTATGCATCATAATTTTTATTTATGCAATCTAAAAATTACGCATCATGATTCGTATTTACGCGATCTAAAAATTATGAATCGTGATTTGTATTTACGCGTTTTAAAAATTCTATATCCTAGTTTTTATTTCCTCATTTTCAAAATCGTATATCTAGTTTCATATTCATGTGATTTCAAAATCCATAATTGTTATTCATATTCACGCAATTTTAAGATCAACTATCGCGATTCTTGTAAGAAGTAAATTTTTTTTTAAATTAGTTACTATAAAGGTGACTGTTTTTCTAACGACGATTATTAGTATATGTAAGTGTTACAACACCAGAGAAACTGGAAGGGAATATATTCAAAACTTACATTCTGTTACAAAAACTTACATTCAAAACTTACATTCTGTTACATTCATTACAAAGAAGAAAAAATAGGATTTGTCACAAGATGTTTGAAGATGGACTAACGACTAAATATAGCAAACAAAAGCAATCACTTAAAAAGGGATTTAATAAAAAAAAAATTTGGAAAAAGAGTTAATTAACTCATCAAAATTTTATTTATAATTGCTGCTATTTATGCTATAAAAGGCAAAATTCTTATAAAATAAAAAACAATTATCTAAGCAGTTGCTGATTGTCATGTAATTTTTCAAACTAAAATAGCAATTTTTGTTAAGGAGTTACTATATATTTCTACTTCACTGTTATTGATATGTTTCTAACAGCTCTAATTAGATTAGACTATAATATGAACATAATGGTTCGGTCCATCCTTAAAGTTTTTTTTTCCAATATAATTTAAAAAGTAATATTACTGATATATTTGCTTTAAATCACATAAAAGTATTTATTAAAAGAAATGAAATATTAATGTATATTCTCAGTAGTTTTAATTTGCTGAACCAGGTAGTTCTACAAGTAATAATTGTCTCTTATGTGAACTGAGGAAAAATATAATTTCTACCTTTATTTTTTCAATTGGTAATTTTTGTTTTCACTAAATGTTAAGTATCAATGTAATCATTTATATAATAATAGATTAGTACACAATTGTATGTCAACACATTATTTATTACCTTAAACTGTCTGGAATTTATTATTAAAGGGTTGCGCTTGCGTAAAATTTACTATCGTGGAAATTCAGCTTTTTTGCCTTTTGGCTAATCTCATCCCTGTATTTAAAATTAACTTTTCAACATCATTTGAGAGTTTATAGAAGTTTTTATAGTTTTCGATATTTCCTCTTCTTTGTTCTAAAGCTTGCCGCAATACATTAAGTGCTTTTCTGACTTCCATTGAAGATGGCACTGATGAGTTTATTTCATCTTCTGAGTCTGATTCCTCCATTTCTCGATTGGAAATAACTTTGCAATTTTTGATGTCTGTAACAATTTCAGAATCAAATTTTTTTCCTGATGTTTGCAGGTTATCGTCAATAGCTATGAACATGACATGAAACATGAAAAATTCTCGTCCATTTCATTTTCTTCATTACTGAGCATTTCTTCAAAACAGTTATCAGTTCCATCGCCAGTGCTTAATTCACACTTTTTAAAGCAATTTGATATTGTTTGGGTTGAAACAATGTCCCATGAGTTACGAATCAAATGCATTGATTCCAAAATAGTAAGGGATTTTGATAGTTTGTTTGCAGTTAAGAGTTCCGAAGAGCTGTCACAGTCTATGTCACTTATGATTTTTTGAACAACCATTTTTCTGTAATGAAACTTGAATGATCTTATGATTCCCTGATCAAGGGTTGAATAATAGCTGTAGTTTTGGGTAGCAAAAACACTAATTTAATGTTTTTTAAAGGCAAATCCTCATCAGCAGGGTGAGCAGAACAATTGTCTAAAAGTAAGACGACCTTTTCCTTTTTCAGTTCCTTGTCCCATTCAAGAAGAAATTTTGTGAAGATGCTGGATGTGCGTTATAGCTGTTGGCATAACTGGTGGGCAGGTGTTTTACTCCTTTAAAACATCCAGGTTTTAAACTCTTTCCTATCACTAAAGGTTTTTTTCCCCACAGTTCCTGTCACGTTGCATGTTACCAGCACGGTTAGTCTTTCCTTTATTTTTTTACACCCACCAGTCGATTCATTTTTGAACAGCAGTGTGTGTTCAGGAAGTGCTCGGAAAAATAATCCTGTTTCATCTGTGTTGAAAATTTGCTCTGGTTTTTAGTCTTTGATGAGTGTTGGCCACACGTTGTTTACCCAATCGGCGGCAGCATCTTGCTTTTCACTGTACAATTTACGATAGACAATGTTGCTGCGGTCTTTCCATCAGGTTAGCCACCCATCTCTAGCTTTAAAATCAGAATCACCAAATAAGTTAGCCAAGTCCTGTGCTTTGTGAAATAAAATTCCTAGGGAAATTAGAATTCTTCGTTCGTGTGCATTTTTGAACCATTCTAACAGAGCCATTTCAATTTCCTCCGATTTTTCTTCACGCTTACGCTCTCTTGACAGATTTCCATTCTTTTTCATTTCCTCGGAAATATGTATCCTTTGTTTCAGAATGTTGAAAAGAGCAATTTGGGAAATCCCTAATTTAATTGAAGCTTCACATTGACTACATTTAGGAAGAAAAGCTATAATGATTTAGATTTTTCTATCTAGAAGCTTGAGCTCTGGGAAGAGCCATAAAATGTGACAGAATTCTTAACTTATTAATTAATATGAGCCTTTTTTATGTAATTTACTTTTTGTGCTTTCACTGTTATTTTACTTAGTTATTTCCCTGCAACCACCATTATTGTTTCTTTCCTTTATTGTAATTACTTAATATTTACTTTTTGTTTCTCTATAAAATTATAATATTTGGCATAAAATTATATTATCCAAGCACACAAAACTGATTTTTTCTGTAAAATGAGAATAAATGTATGTTAATATAAACTCTAAACTGCGCCATAACAGTAACAATTGTTGTTCTGAAATAAGTAAAAATGATTCTGTGGAATAAATTTTCGAAAAAAAATTTTTTTTCTTCATATTTCTAGTATTATATTTGAATTTGTGATAAATATTTCCAGCAATTTGTTAAAATTTGCTGATTGTTTACTAGTTTAGCATTTAAAAATTGCTTTTCCCGAAAATGATGGACTTAATTTATATGGTGTTTTATGTTGCAGGTTTCTCTCCAAGCGATTCTAAAACAAAAGTATGTTATCTAATTTATCTATCTTAATTTTACTAATCTAATTGCTATGTCATTTGTTCTCTTTTGCATTAATGTATTTTAATTTTCATTGTAATTGTGTTGTATTTCCATAATAAACAGCATGTTTTTCATGCTAAAAATATGCCGGGTATCCACGCACCTGGAAAGTCATTGAAAATCATGCAAATTCAATGATTTCAACCTTGATTGAAAATTGTGGAAAATCACAAGTTTCAGTGATTTATGCTAAAAAATCATGGAAATTTCCAGTTCATTATAGGTTTGGAGTATTGGAGCCCTTAGTCCTGTTAAAAGGGTTTGAAAATTTAGCATTGCGATTTGTATTGATATGATTTAAAAATAGCATATCATGATCTGCATTCGCGTGATTTAAGAATCCCTCATTACAATCTGAATTTGTGTAATTTAAAAAATTACACATCCTGATCCGTATTTGTGTTAATTTAAAATCACACATAGTGATCCTCATTTGTGCGATTGAAAAATCCCTCATCACGATCAGCATTTGTTTGATTTAAAAAGAGCACACAGTGATCTGTATTTGTGCTAATTTATCATCTCGCATCGGAATTTGTATTCACTTAATTTTAAAAATACACAGCGCCTTTGCTATTCACATGATTTAAAAATTATTTGTTACAATCCATATCCATTACATTTAAAAATTTACATATCGTGATCCGCATTCTTGAGACTTAAAAATCCTTCATCACTTTATTTGCGTGATTTTAGAATCAAACATCGTGATCTGTATTTGTGCGGATTTATAATCACACATCGTGATTTGTTTTCACATGATTTTAAAAATGCACCGTGAGATTCACATTCTTAGATTTAAAATCCCTTATCGCAATCTGCATTTGTGCGATTTTTAAAAATGTTACCTTGATTCGTATTTGTGTAATTTAGAAATTGCACATCACGATTTGTATTAATGTGATCTAAAGCGCGATCCATATTTTTTCGATTTAAAAACCACTCTTCTGGATCGGAATTTGTGATTAATGTTTGTCCGATTTAAAAATAATCATGCATCGAAATCGGCATTCATGTAGTTTGAAAAATCATGCATTGTAACCAGTATTTGCGCGATTCAAAAATTACACATCACTATTTGAATTTGCATGAATTTAAAAGTACATAGTGTGATCCGTATTCATAAAATTTAAAAATTCCTTCAAGGAGATCCATTTGTGCAATTTAGAAATTACTGATCACAAACCGCATTTGTAGGATTTTTTTTAAAAATTACACATTGTAATCCGTATTAGTGTTATTTAAAAATCACATAGTGCAATCCATGTTTAGGTGATTTTAATCATACATCATGATTTGTATTCACGTGATTTAAATATCACATGCAGTGATCTGTATTCATGCAATTCAAAGAATAATGTAATAAAATCAAATTTCATATGATATAAAAATCACACTTCGATATATTTAATCACAATACAGTGTAAAGTCGCGTATCCGGAATCGGTGGGACTTCCAGAAGTCCGTATAATAGATTTTTCCGTATAATACACCCCCAAGGTAAACAAAGCTTGAAATGATTTAATAAACGATCTGAATCTAAGAAGCAAAAAATAAATAAACACTATTTTTAAGGGGAATAATGTTTTAGCATTAAAATATCTAATCAATCAAATATAAAATATTAGAAAAAAAATATTATTGCTGAAAATATGGAAAACGAAAAAAATGTAACTGTTACGAAAATATTAATCCGCCATTTTGAACTAGAACAATTCAAGCAGGAAGGGGAAATTCTGGAACAAAGCTTAAAATGACCTAAATCTAAGAAGCAAAAAATGAATAAACATTATTTTTAAGGGGAATAATGTTTTAGTATTAGAATATCTAATCAATAAAATATGAAATATTAGAAAAAAAATATTATTGCTTAAAATATAGAAAACTAAAAAAAATTGACATATGAAAATAATAATCCACCATTTTTAACTAGAATGATTCAAGCAAGAAAGGGAAATTCCCGTCGTTCATTAAGGTGGGTAGATAGAGGATAAAAATTCATTTCCTCCTTATTTGTGAAAGAAAATAAGTGTAAAGAGATCATTTAAGTNGTAACAAATTATTGTTTTCTCTCCAATCATTGGCTATCAATCAAGCATAAAGGCGGGACACGCTGATCGGGTTCTCTTTATTTTTTCTTTTATGACTGAAAGAATCTGCTAAAGAAAGAAAGTTACCCCCTTTTCCCCCCGCCTCCTAAATATTACTTGGTATGGGGAAGAACGAATGTTTTGTTTCTCAAGGACGTGTATCCTTTTAGACCTATTCAAATTTTCCATTCTGACTCCCCCTCCACCTTAACGCTTGCCCCGTTTACCCTTTTCCACAGTATTTCTTCTTTCAATAAAAAGGTTCCAGGAAATGCCTCTTTTACTAGCCACCTGCATGGGAAAGGAGGGGGGGAGGGGACTCAGTTGCGGTCTTTTGAAAACAAATCTCCCTCTTTTTCCTACATTCCAAGGGAGGAGCGACACTAACGGTCACTCAATGGTCTTGGTAGATCTTCACTTCCCCTTTCTGGTGATTTATGGGTTCGATGCATAAATCAGAGGTTCAGTGCAAGCTAGAAAAAGAGAAAATGCGTCAAAAGATTTTTTTTTTCTTTTTTTTTTAGGAAAGGGGAAGATGGAGAGATGTTTGTTTATTTTGATTGTTAAAAAGTGTCCGGGAAATCGACCCTTCCGGGAAAGGGACGTCCGGGTATGGGACGTTACACTGTATTTCAAAATCACAATATTATATCGCATGATTTAAATATAAGCAGCGATTCGTGTTTCCGCGAATTAAAAAGTCGCAATGTAATATAAAAATCATTGTAATTCGTATTCATGGGATTTAGAAATTTTTCATTATGGACTATTTTATATTAACGATTTATTATCCTATGTCAACGTGAAGTGTTTAAAACTGTAAAATTTTTGGTAAGACTAATTTTTGACAATGCTGGTTTTGGTTTAAACATTTTTCAAGTTAATGATTTTTAATTGTTTAAGATTTGAAATTTATTTTAAAATTTAATTTGTAATTTATTTTGTTTTCATTTGACATAAGCATCTCTTTTTCACCATATATATATATTTAGAATCTTATATTTATGTCAAATATGTAGCCGTTTCTTATGATATAAATATAATCTTAATAAAGAAAGCACAAAATTAAAAATAGATCGTTTGAAGTTTTTGTGTTTAATTATAAGAATGTATTTACGTGACTGGTTAAATCTAATACCATAAAATTTAATAAACATATAATTAATATATTTTTATTTTTTATATGTAGTTATATTAAAATTATATATTTTATATTAAAACTAAAAATTTATTGTACAAAAATGGCTTAAGCCTAATAAATATTGAAAATTTTAATAAAACTTAATTTTACAAATGATTTCAGTTTAAAATATTTTGAAGTTAATATTTCTGTTTTTTGTATAACATATTTTTTTATTTAGTTTGAATTTTCTCTCTCTCTATATATATATATATATATATACATATACATAAATCTCTTGTCGCAGTTTTAGTGTTTAAACTCATCCGAAACGGCTTGACCGATTTTGATGAAATTTTAAATTTATATTCAGTAGGTCTGAGAATAAGTTTAAAACTAATTTTGTTTTCATTTTTTGGGCAGATTTAACGTATATTTTAAATATATCTTTATTTAATCGTAAAATAATATTCACGCACGTTGCAACAAGTCATATTAAACTCTAATACTTATGCACGCCCTTAAAAGAAGAGAATCAAATATATTTGCAAATATGTGAACAAAGGCAGTGATATGGCAATATTTTGAGTTGAAAATACCAATGTGACTGCTCTTCCAGTGAATAACAACGACGAAATAACTCTGTACCAAATAGGCGGGTACTCCAATGAGCTGTTGGCATATCTTTGGTTTCCTAATTCATGAATGGGATCCAACCGTTATTCATTTAGCCGTTCATCTTCAAAACGGTCGGAGCTTATATTTCACAAATGAGACGGCGATTGACCGAGCTATAAATCCACCAAAAACTACACTCGATGCTTTTGGTGCCTTTGCACGGACATTACTTTACTCAGAAGTACTACCCTATTTCGCATGAGTTTTAAAAAATGGACACCCCGCAAGCAAGGCACACAGGTTGCTGCATGTCCTGGTTTATTCAAATCAAATGCCTTGGGAAGAATATTTACAGTCAATCCAAGGCAGACTGAGTGCTTTTATTTTCGACAGCTGTTGGTTAATGTCACCGACTCATTGTCATTTCAAGATATACGTAAAGTCGATGGACATCAGCATCCAACGTATAAAGATGCATGCTTTGCACTCGGCTTGCTGGAAGACGACAACCTGTGGGAATGTATGCTTGCTGAAGCAGCATTGAACTGTTCTGCAAAGCAAAACCGTTTACTATTTGCTATAGTATTAACTACATGTTTCCCGGCCCGTATAGAAACATTATGGGATAATCACAAAAATTCGATGACTGATGATATACGGTATCAACATCGCACACGTTGCAACGATAGCATTCAGCGACGCTATGCACACTGATTGCTAACGAGGATCTTTGCATTATTATTGCCAACTTGCCACTCAGTCATTTCGGTATGCCTTCGCCAAATCGAAGTGCATCTGATTTATTAAACACTGACATGAATCGTGAACTTCAATACAATACGATAGAAATGGAAGCAATTGTTACTCGCAATGATCCACTAATGAATGAGGAACAAAGGAACATTTATGACTGCATTATGCTCGCAGTTTCGGCAGGACAAGGTGGATTTTTTTTTTCCTGATGCACCAGCTGGAACTGGCAAGACATTAACTATTTTGCTAATTCTCGGTGAAATACAATCAAATAATGGCATCGCGTTGGCCATTGCATCATCTGGCATTGCGGCAACTTTATTGGATGGAGGCAGAACAGCTCATTCAGTATTTAAGATGCCAATAAATATCCAAAACAACTCAGATGCAGTGCGCAACATAAAAAATATTTCGTCTATGGCCACAGTGTTGAAACACTGCAAAATTATCATCTGGGATGAATGCACTATGGCACACAAACATTTGCTTGAGGCGTTGAACAGGACATTGAAAGATATAAAAAAAACAATGACAAATTATTTGGCAGCGCTCTGTTACTCCTTTCAGGTGATTTCAGACAAACACTTCCCGTCATTCCGCGTTTAATGTACGCTGATGAGATCAATGCTTGCTTGAAATCATCTCCACTGTGGGGTAATGTTGAAAAAGTTCTACTAAAAGTAAATAAGCGCGTCCAAATGCTTCAAGATCGATCTGCTGAAACATTCTCAAAACAATTGTTAGAGATCGGTGATGGAAATGTTACTAAGGATGAGACTGGATACTTAAAATTACCGGACGATTTCTGCACAATCATTGATTCACAAGATGCTCTCATTAGCCTAATATTTCCCGATGTACACACGCAATGAATTCATCATGAGTGGCTGGCAGAAAAGGCGATCTTAGCAGCAAAAAATGTAGACGTCAACTAATTGAATCTGTAGATGCAATAGTTATTGCCAGGTAACTTGGTGACATATAAATCCATTGATGCAGTTTGCGATCCCATTGAAGCTGCAAATTTTCCAACAGAGTTTTTAAACTCATTGGATTTACCTGGCATATTACCGCATAATTTAGTACTCATTGTTGGATCTCCGGTTATTTTGCTTCACAATTTGAACACATCACGGCTGTGCAACGCCCGCGATTAGTCGTTAAAAAATTAATGAACAACGTCATCGAAGTCATTATTTTAAATTACAAATTCTGGGATGAAAGTATATTAGTTCCACGAATCCCTATTATACCCACAGATGTGCCAATTCAATTTAAACGCATTCAGTTCCACATTAGATTGGCATTTGCAATGACGAGGCCAAACAATGTCTGTCTGTGTCTTAAATTTGAGCACACCATGTTTTTCACACAGACAATTATATGTGGCATGCTCTCAAATGGGCAAACCATCCAGTTTATTTGTGTTAGCTAAAGATGGAATGACAAAAAATATTGTACACTCCATTGCACTAAGATATTAATATTGTTGACTAATATTTTCAGAATTCATTTTATATATAATTTGTAAAAAAAAGTTACAATAAATTAAAAAAATTATTACTTGGTGTGTTAATTTCACATTCCGTCATCGTTCACAGCGCTCCATGCCTCTTCCACTCATGTACCACCTCCGTACACACTTACAATAAATAAGATATAATATATATATATATATATATTGTTAATTTGATAGTACATTTAATGGTGTTGATACTTTTGTTTCTTTGAAATTAGGCAGACCATTTGAAAATAACATATTTAAATTTTATCAGATTAAAAAAATTTTTAGCTTCGTAAATGTTCTTAAGAGTCTTATTAAATGTTTTTCTTTTTATATTTTAGTTTGCTACCTTCAACTGCTGGGTTATTTTTTACTGTTTGTTTAATAATTCAGTTCTTTTTTATTCTTTTTGTTTAAATTGGTTTATTAGAAAAAATGTGCAAAGCATTGCTCAGATAAAACAATATTATTTTTAAGAAAAAAAGTTGCAATCATTACGATCTTTTGACTATATTGAGCAATAAAGTATTAACCTGTGTAGTCTTGGAAAGTGTTTAGTAGAAGTCATGAAAAATCATGGAAAGTTATGAATTTAAAAGCTCTAGACTTAGCAGATATCCTGAATATATATAAAATAAATTTACCAAGAAAACAAAAAAAAAAATTATGTTGAAAAATAGAAACTACTCCAAACAGATGATTTTGGTGCCCCTAAGTCTTACCTTATTTATGGCAATACTGAATTTCTAATAAATAATCATAGATCCATACCACTCCTGCAGTGCCCTTAGAAATGTATTCTGCTCTAATTTATCGAATCTATTTCCTAGACTACTGCATCTTCCCGTGTTTTTCCGTATAATATATACAATTGGTCAAATAATTTCTGAGTTATCCAATTTTTAAAAAAAAGTCCTATATTTAAAATTTCATTTCTTGAACTATTTGACTAATTTGCTTCAAATTTGTCCATTCCCATTAGGAATTACATTTTTTCAAATGAGCTAAAAAATAGTATACCTTGAACTCAATGCATATTATAACTCAATTTTTTTGTCATTAAATAAAATGTTTGAAAGTAATTAATAATAAATTATTTCTTGCATGGAATTATATTAGTATGAACAAATTTTATAATTGTGCGCAAGAATTTTTTGGTTGGCTTGAAAAGTTCTCGAGCCATTGTAAAACACACAAAAAGTAAATTTAGCATTAAGGGGTCCAAACTTACAAATGTTCTCATCAGGGAATGAACAAATTTTATAATTGTGCGCAAGAATTTTTTGGTTGGCTTGAAAAGTTCTCGAGTCATTGTAAAACACACAAAAAGTAAATTTATCATTAAGGGGTCCAAACTTACAAATGTTCTCATCAGGGATATGTAACGAATATTCGGCCATTTCGCTGAAGATTCGGTTGGCCGAATGTCTTGCCAAATACTTCCCAAAGTATTTTTTGACAAAGCTTTTTTTAAAATTCAAATAGATTTAGAAAAGAATAATTTAAAATCATATTTTTTACTATACATTATTAGAAATAGTCTTTACACGTAAATGTTGCATTCTGAAACTTGCACTTGGCTTGCAAATTTCTGTTCTGCAAATATGGAATGAGCTATTTGAAGATTCAAAACTAGGTTTTAAATTGAACCACCAATTTTCTACTTCTGATTATATTCAGACAAGTTTTTTTCAACAATTTTGTTTTAAGAATTCAAAAAGTTTTTTTTTTTTTTTCATTATTGCTGTTTTTCTGTTTTTAATTATTTTTTAAATCGTTTTCACTTAACGTTTCTGATAGACTTTCTTCATTTATTGTCACTTTTTTCCTGTACGGTAAGACATATCAGTAACTTAAAAACTGAGATTTTCAACCTTAAATTATATTTTAAGAACTAAGAACAACTTTTTTCAGTTTCTATTTTGCTTTTTTATTAACTTATTTCTTATCACCATTTTTATTAGATATAGCATTTTGTAAAAATTGTTTCTTAAGAACGCTATGGCAAGGTGGAATTGAGATTTTTAGCATTAAATTTATTATTTAAAAATTAAGAAACCATATTTGTTCTGACAACTGTCTGATTTTTGTTCTAGCTTTTTCTTTTTTATTTTTATTGATGTTTTTAAACCTCATTTTTAATAATTGGTAATACAATAATTGGAGAACAGAGATGTCAGCTTTAAACTTTTTCTTTAAAAGAATTGAGATAAATTTTTACTTTTTCTGTTTCACTTTTGGATATAAACTTATGTTTATATATATATATATATATGCAGTGTAAAGTCGCGTATCCGGAATCGGTGGGACTTCCAGAAGTCCGTATAATAGATTTTTCCGTATAATAGACCCCCAAGGTAAACAAAGCTTAAAATGATTTAATAAACGATCTGAATCTAAGAAGCAAAAAATAAATAAACGTTATTTTTAAGGGGAACAATGTTTTAGCATTAGAATATCTAAATCAAATATAAAATATTAGAAAAAAAATATTATTGCTGAAAATATGGAAAACGAAAAAAATTTAACAGTTATGAAAATATTAATCCGCCATTTTGAACTAGAACGATTCAAGCAGGCAGGGGAAATTCATGTCATTCTGGAACAAAGCTTAAAATGATCTAAATCTAAGAAGCAA
This sequence comes from Parasteatoda tepidariorum, assembly GCF_043381705.1. Taxonomy (NCBI): domain Eukaryota; kingdom Metazoa; phylum Arthropoda; class Arachnida; order Araneae; family Theridiidae; genus Parasteatoda; species Parasteatoda tepidariorum. The sequence continues at coordinate 57,758,531 of NC_092209.1, forward strand.
AAAATAAATAAACATTATTTTTAAGGGGAATAATGTTTTAGTATTAGAATATCTAATGAATAAAATATGAAATATTAGAAAAAAAATATTATTGCTTAAAATATAGAAAACGAAAAAAAATTGACATATGAAAATAATAATCCGCCATTTTTAACTAGAATGATTCAAGCAAGAAAGGGAAATTCCCGTCATTCATTAAAGTGGGTAGGTGGAGGAGAAAAATTCATTTCCTCCTTATTTGTGAAAGAAAATAAGTGTAAAGATGAGATCATTTAAGTTGTGGGTGGGGAAGTAACAAATTATTGTTTTCTCTCCAACATTGGCTATCAATCAAGCATAAAGGCGGGGCACGCTGATCGGGTTCTCTTTATTTTTTCTTCTATGACTGAAAGAATCTGCTAAAGAGAGAATGTTACCCCCTTTTCCCCCCGCCTCCTAAATATTACATTTTATGGGGAAGAACGAATGTTTTGTTTCTCAAGGACGTATATCCTTTTAGACCTAGTCAAATTTTCCATTTTGACTCCCCCTCCATATATATATATAGCTTTTCCGACTAAATTATTCTTTTAACGTTTTACGAACACCTATTTTGCAGTTAATATTTTAGCATTACTGTTTTGTTTTAGGAATTAAAAGGATTTTTTTCTATTTCTCTTTTTTACAAATTCAGTAGTATATATATTGCTAGCAGTCATGGCCGAGTGTTGAGCCACGCAGACAGCAGTTGGAAGGCAAAAATATTTTTATTGAGCTTCACGTCGTATATTCAGAACATTTTTAAGATTTGGCAGAGCTCAAATTGCACTCAAAACCTGTATGCTTTAGTTTTTATCCTAGGGAAAATAGCAAATGAATTTCCCTCTATTTTATTATATCTCATGGAAAAAGAGAAACATTAATTGGTTTATTAAATAGGTCACACGATTTCCCCAAAAAGTAAAGGGGAGAATTTCTTACTTTTAATTAATGCATACTTGAGCCAAAAATAGATTAAAGGACAGGATGTGATTTTAAAAGTGTGAGAAAGAGTTTCGTTTCGAATAGTAAATTTAAAAAAGGATTTACAGAAAAGAAATAACATAAAAAGATTAATTAAAGCTTTTTATGTATATATATATACAGAACAGAACCCGCTATCCGGAAATCAGAAAGCCAAAAAACCGGAACGAAATTCGATAAATTTTTGCGCTATTTTTAAAATTAAAAAAAATTTCCCTCATAGGATTTTAGGATTTCTTTTTCTTTTTTGAAAGATGTTTACCTTACCATCATTTTGGAAATAATCGTTAGTGTATTCCTTCATCGTTTTTTCTTCTTTTTAAGATAATTTCCAAAAAAAACTTTTTTTTTGTTGGGTTTAACAATAAACA
>NC_092209.1:57760403-57795977 GCF_043381705.1 Parasteatoda tepidariorum
TCCAATCCGGAACGGAACCTATCCATAAGTCTTGAAAAGGTGGCCGGAGCATTTCTTAAGCCAAAGGGCATTCGGTTGAATTTATATATGCCAAAAGGGCATACAAAGGCAGTCTTATGCTGGTCTTCTTTAGCCACTTCTACCTGATAATAGCCTGACCTGAGGTCAATAGTTGACATATATGGGGTAGGTTTCGCTTCATTCAACAAATCGTCTATGCGTGGCATAGGATACGTGTCGGGAACAATCTGAGCATTCAGTTTGCGATAATCGATGCAAAGTCGCATCTTCCCATCAGACTTGGGAATTAAAACAACAGGAGAGGCATACGGGCTTTCACATTCTTCTATAATGCCTTGTTCTAAGAGGGAATCGAGCTCCTGTTTTAACAGCTCTTTCTTACTTGGGCTCATTCTATAAGGAGGTACGGAAATTGGAGGACTGTTTCCTGTGTTAATATGATGTTCGATGAATGGGGTAGTTTCTCCCCCTACTTCAAAGACACTCTGGTATTTCTTAAGTAATACATCAGTTTCCAACCGTTGCGAGGGAGTCAATTGTTGTCCTTCATTTTCNGCCTTGTTCTAAGAGGGAATCGAGCTCCTGTTTTAACAGCTCTTTCTTACTTGGGCTCATTCTATAAGGAGGTACGGAAATTGGAGGACTGTTTCCTGTGTTAATATGATGTTCGATGAATGGGGTAGTTTCTCCCCCTACTTCAAAGACACTCTGGTATTTCTTAAGTAATACATCAGTTTCCAACCGTTGCGAGGGAGTTAATTGTTGCCCCTCATTTTCGCGAAGTTGGCAATTGTTTACTACAATCGAAGTTTCTGACAGTTCTTTATGTTGATGGGGCTTCACAAAACTATATTTTCTTCGAGGATCATCTGAAAAACTCCACTTGTTTTCAAAAAGGTTGAGCACAATTTTAGCCTTTTGAAGAAAGTCTATACCTAGAAGAGTGGAGTTGTTTTTAGCACCAGGCAGAATTATTAATGAATTTCTGAACTCTCTACCTTCTAAACGGATACTTTATTCAGTGCGAAGTACCTCTTTTTCCGATTCCAAACCATCGGCAAAAGACACCTGCAGTGTCGTTTTTTCAAATACTGCATTCTGTTGCTGCAGAACTTGGTAGAGTGATTTGTGACTTCAATGTTACAATTGTAGGGGTTATTATTATTTTTTTTTAAAAAAAGGTATTTTATTATTTGATTGGGTAAATTTATAAAAAAAAACAANCCCACTATCAGCGAAGGCAGTACCTGACACACCTCCAATACTAATAGGCAATACAGCCGTTCGGTTGGCACGTGATCGGAGTTGCACAGTTCCAAAATTAGAAGAATTTACATACCTCGAAGGATTACAATCTGGACATTTAGCTTTGGTAAAACCTGATTTACCACATCCATAACATACCAAAGAACGGTTTTCTTGTCTTCGCTGCTCCCCATGACTTGAAAAAGTCTTATTGTTTCTATGAATATCACTGGGGTGATAGTCTGTTCTACTTCTGGGAGTATAATTTTGCTTGGGAGAATAATTCCGCCTTGCAGAGGCTTCAACTTTACGATTCTTGTTCTGAAACCGTACTGCTTCGTAATCATCTAGTGTCTGCATCAAGTCGCTCGAACTTTTTATCGCACCCCAAGAATCAACGAAATGTTCTCTAACATCATTACTCACTCTTCTTTTAAGTTGGTCCGTAAGCATCAGATCTTTGAGGGATTCAAAGTCAGTAACATCTAGGCTATGTAGCCATTCTTCCAAATAATTATTTAATTGATATCCAAAATCTTTCCATAAAGTCCCAGGCAGTCTCTGGTGAGTGGTGAATTTAATTCGAAAAGATTCAGCGTTCAATTTAAATCTCAGGAGCAGGATTTTCTTTATGTACGGATAGTCTTCCAACTTGTCTTTTGGTTCACGTAAAATAATTTGTGAAATTTCTAAAGGCAGGAGAGGTAGAAGGTGAGTTAGGTAGTCTGTCTCATTTACCTTCAATTTTTGACATTGTCTTTCGAAAATTTGCAGGTAGCCTGCAATATCAGAAGTTTCTTTAAACTTGGGAATTAGATGTTGCATATTTATTTCAGCAGTTGCTTTTGAAGCTCCCAATTCGATGGATAAAGTTTTTAAATCGTCTTTACGGGCCTTGGCTAAGTAAGTCATTGCTATTTGTGGAGTCAGGGGGGAGGGAAAACGATGCAATATGTATTTTAATCGTTCAGATATTGTTTTTCTATTGTTCAGTTTTTAGTCCTTGCAGGTAATCTCTTTCACAAAATTTGTTTTTTTTTTTTTTGTAAATTTACCCAATCAAATAATAAAACACCTTTATTTTTAAAAAAATAATAATAATAACCCCTACAATTGTAGCATTGAAATCACAACTACTTTGTAAGTAAAACATGTGAAACAACTACATAATAATAAAACAAACCAATATTTTCAAAAGAGAGGAAATCTGGTAAAACTGATAAAATTTCGAAATCAACTTCAGTATGCACATATAGAAATTACCCCTTTAAATGCAAATTATAAGCATATTTGCAAGTTTCAATGTGTTTTACCTATTTTTTTTTTAATATTTTAATTTTTAACAATATACATGAGCACTTACAACGCTTTTCTTTACTTAAAAAACACGCAAAAGAAATTTAACGCCTTTAAAATAATACAAATATTTATAAAAATAATATCATTTTATACACCTACAGTAATGTAACTCAAGATATCAGTCACTTTTAACTCTATTACTATTTAAAGCACTCATCAACAAAGCAAAAGTAAATTAACATTCCTAAATTAAAACAAGCGGATATCATTAATTTTAACCCAATATCATTCCTTAGGTTAACTTACATATAAATCAATAGGAAAAAATATAACGAATAAAACACACTTTATATTTATCCTTCATCAAATTAATGAGAATTACTTCATGACTAAATCAATTCCATAAATTATTATCATCAAAACCATTAAGTATTAAGAATGAGCTTAAAATATAAGTCTGGCTTGAAAATCAAAAAATAACATCTGCGCCAGAATAAGTGTATATCTTATTTCTATAACAGAACGAAATATAAACTTTTTACATAAAATATTTCTCTTAAGCACCACATCTAATTACTTTTTAAAACATGTATGACTAATAAGTAATAAAACTTTCCCGTGATGCGCTATCTACTGATTTATCGCAGCTACTTAAATGAGTGACCTTCAACTTAATATTTAACAGAGCTGCTTGCTCTTATTATAAAAGATTAACTAAGTTTCAATGAATAAATTGTATTTTCACTCAAAACACTTAAATATTCTCACTTAAATTCCATATAAGAAATGATATATTTTAAGCAATATTTTTACGTTCACAACACATACATTGAAACAGTAACTTAAGTTTCTCTACGCAGTTAGAAATATTTACCATTCACACAACGTAACTAAAATATTTCTCAATAACACAAGAATTTACAATTTGGCACTTGAATATAAAAAGATTTGATGAAACTATCTCATGATCTATAAGTACAGGCTTAGAGGGAATTAAGCTAAAAAATTACACATCAGAAATAACAAACTTCTTTATATACTATTCTTCAAAAGTGCATTCTAATTGCTGATAGAAGCAAAATTATATTAATTATACACTATAACACATTTAAAATTAATTTCAAAAATAGTACTTGTTCTTCCAAGGAAAGCTGTTTCGCTAAAGTAGTATAGTTCTGTTACATATATAAATAAATAAAGAGAGAGAGAGAGAGCTGTAAGTCAGTTTATTTATCTTAAATATTTCTAATTAATAATTATTAATGGTTTCGTCCCTTTATCCCATGCTAGTAGTATACCAGTTTTGATTAGTTTTTTTAATAATGACTAAACTTATTTATATGTAAAAAATATTATCTATTAATGACTTTCTTTAAAAAAAAGTGTTGCTATTCAGCAAATTTTTATGGCTGAATATTCTGTTAAATAATTCTTATGATCAAATTTCCATTGGACCATATTTTGCAGATTGTGGCAAATTCCTATATTTTGAAAGTCAATACCCAAATCTGCCAGAAACGGTATGTTTATTCAGTGAAAGCATTTGTCTGATTTTATATCTCAAAATATCGTCCACAGTAAATTAATTGAAATATTTTAAGTCAGGCCCTTAAATCAATAAGATTGATCCCTGTTTATTGAAAATCTGATGATAAGATCAAACGCTATTCATGATGTTATTTTATAATGCATTTGAAATCTTCATGATTTTGTTGGGAATTCACTTTTAATTATAAATCTATCATAGTTTCATCCTTGTTATTAGTTACTAAACCTTTAGAATGAATGTTGGACGATTTAAAATGATTTCTATATTCATAGTTTTTTTCCTTATATATATTTTTTTATTTTTTCATCATGATATACGGGTCTTTTTTACTTATTCAAGTCATCTGCTTTTACAAATTTATGAACATAATGCAATAACTTCTCAAAGTATGAGTAATAATATAAATTCTATTTATAATTTTAGGATTTCCATGAAGTTACTTTAAAATGCAATGGCTGCAAAAAATATATTCCAACAGGAGGAATGGATTCTCATTTGACTCAGTGTAAATCAAAAGTATGTCCTTATTGTGATAAATCCATGAAGGGCAATCCACAGACTCACTTAACTAAATGTAATGACTATAAAAAACGGCAGCAAAAGTCACTTAATAATCAAAGTAAGCTTTTTTTTAAATAAATGACTAAGATAACTATAGAAATACATATCAAATGATTGCAAAGATTCATTCCCGATTTGAAATCAAATCAAATACAATGCATATTCATAAAAATGTATTTACTTTTAAAAAGTGTATTTTCCATCATTTACTGTAGACTTTTTTTTTTTTAACATTTTATACATTTTCAAATTTTTTCTTTCCGTAGAATTAGATGCTTGTTTTATTCCACCTTATAACAATTTTATTTCTTCCGCAAAATAAATATTTTCCTCATTTAATTTATTTTATCTAAAATAGAATCTGTGAATGTATTAACTGACAGGGCCAGACTCTGTTGAACAACATGTAAGAAATAGGGCTTTTTCAATTGACCAATTGTGGAAATATTGCTTGATTTTTAAATTAAATTAAAGAAGTTCCTTTCATTTTTTTCCCTGTTCTGTTTTTCTTTATTCTATAAAGTCATTCTTTATTGCATTTTTCTTTAAAGCAATTCAGATTAACCATTTGAAAGAGTTCAAATTAGTATGGCAAAAATTATTACTGGTTTGAGGCGTAGCTGTCCAGATAAAATTGTTCTGTTTGAGTCTGACCTCCAGCCATTATACATGAGAAGGAACTCAAGAAATACTACAATAAGCTCATCAGTTTTGGAGACCAAAACAGAACCTCTTCCTATCTCAAAAATTGGAAAAACAACTATAGACTGAAGAGAAACAGTCCCTTCTCTTTGACCACTTCAATTCATCTTGTTGACTTGCAACATCCCTGCCGAATTGAACCTCATTCCTTGAGGTCATGTTTTAGCCCTGTTACTGATTTTTCTGGTATCCATTTCCACACGGAGCTGTTGTACCCGGCCCATAAGAGTAACGACAACCCAGAATTTATGAGACAAGTGCTTTTGAAACTATTAGCCAAATGCCAACATATGCTTTACAACTATACACAGATGGCAGCAAGAGTGAAGAAGGTCATTCAGGTAGTGAGGTTTTTATTAAAGCACCCACGTACGCATTGAGTCTCAAATTTAGAAATTCTGAATTTTACACGGTTTTCAGATCTGAGCGTATTGGGATTGAATATGGTCTAAGACATGTTGAGAATATTGCTGAGCCTGACTTTAAGCATGTTTGGATACTGACGAATAGCAAATCTTCAATCCAACACCTAAGCAACTGGATGAATGTTGGAGACAGGGCTGTGCCTTCAATTTTGGGGATGCTCTTTACGCTCTCAGCGGACTTTGGGGTACACTTCCCGTGCATTCCGTCACACGGAATCAAAGGTAACGAGATGGCGGACTTACTGGCTAAAGATGCTTTTTTAGAACCTTTACAGCCAGATATGCCTTCCACTTTCAATGAGGTCTTCCCAGAGTGTAAAAAAAATTTAATGGACCTCTGGAGGGTTCCTCCTCTGCATAGTTGGTATTTCAGAAAACACCCTGGAGGTGCCTTGCTTTTTGAGGGACTTAGAAGCCAGCAGACTTGTTTCTCTCGCTTTGCCACTGGTCGCTTGAGGTGTCTCTCATATGTTCAGAGGCAAAAGACTTTTACACTTTACACTAAATCTAGGACTGCTCGGGCTTCGTCCGAGCATATTCTAAACTGTATTGATTTTAAGATCGACAAGGTTTTTTCAAAATCTCATCTGTCTTTGGACTTACGGATTTAGTCTGATTGGGATGGACCTCTTAGGGATTAGAAACAACAACAGATTAACCTTTTGCAATCACCTGGTATAGATACTTTTTAAGTTTATTTGTTCAGATAATCAAGAGTATATTGTATATTTGGTTACAAAAAAATTAAATAAAAAACTCATCATGTAATTTACATTAACTTTTCAACTTTTTTAAAACTTTTTAATTTTTTTATAGAATGTTATGTAGTTTCAGAAGATTGAAAAATAGTGAGTGTTTTGGTAAATTAATTTTATAAAATTAATAAGTTAACTATAGTTAACTAAATGCATGTATGGATTTATTGATTTTTAAAAATTTTCCCAGAGATACTCAACTTTTCAAATTGACCATATTTTCTAGATTATGTTTATCTTTTATGATTTTAAGGTCAAAAATGTGAATCCTATCCAATAAAAACGTGCTAAAAAGTTGCCTATTTGTGTTGAATTTTGTAACTTAGTTATTTTTTGCACCAATTTATTAGCATATTTAAGATATTAAAATCAACCCATGAGACATTAAATCATATTATCTATAAATTCAACTGTAAAAACAAAAATTGTTCATAGGGATTTAACTTTTTTTTTTCATTACAAAGTGAATGTGTAATTTATAACACAAACTGGAATAAGGACTATTAATCACTCTCTTTATTTTTTATAAAAATTTATATCACCAACCACACCTCTCCTTTTTTTTTTTCAATTGTCATAAATTTGTTTACAGTGGAAGAGAAGATCAGCAGGCTAAATACCAAAAGCTTTAATTGTATCAAGCATATTGTTATTTTTTAAAAAAAATTTGCATTTAACTGCATTATTATTGAAAGCTTGCTAACTATCAATTTTTGTTCTGCCGTATGGTTGTTTTGAAGTGGTTCCAAATATGTGTGGAAAAGGTGACAGTAAATAAACTACTTTGATCAGATTTTTATTATGTTACTGTCTTGAATGCCATTTAAAGCCTAGTCTATCTATAGAAACTATGTTGATTTCATGATCCCACTTTTATTGCTAACTCAAATACTACAAATAAAAAAAAAAAATTATGTTGCAATAAAAAATTTCTTTAAATATTGTATTTTTTTTTAATTACATTGTAATTACTACATATCTTATCAATTTTTGAAAATGAGAGTTAAGTCACGATTTTATTTAATTCTCACTTCACAATAACAAAAACATTTAAAATCAGAAATTTTTTAATTTCTTTTGTACTAGTTTAACTTATATTTTTAAAGAAACTATTTGTTTCAACAGGAATGTTGTTTTTAAAAATAATTCTATAATTTTGGGATTTGTTTAAAAGTTTGATATGAAGAAATCTAATTTTCTCCTGCATATATAATATTTTCATTGGTTATTTTGATAAATAATTTTTCTTATAAATAACTTATTATATACATAATTTATTTTAGATACTGGTGCAAAGCCAAAGAATAAAAATTCAGAAGTAAGAAACTTTTATTTTCTTTAAACAAAAAATTCATAGGCATTTGAATACATATATAGTGTATAGCATTTGAGTACTACAGTACAGAACCCGTTATCCGGAAATCAGAAAACCGGAACGAAATTCGATAAATTTTCCGCCATTTTTTTTTTTTTTTTTTTAAATTGTTTTTTTCCTCATAAAATTTTAGGATTTTTCTTTCTTTTTTGAAAGATGCTTACCTTACCATGAATTTGGAAATAATCATTAGTGAATTACTTCATCGTTTTTTCTTCTTTTTAAGATTATTTCCCAACATTTTTTTTTTTTTTTTAGTTGGGTTTAACAATAAAAAAACGGCTTTTTGTAGCGATTCAGAAAACCGGAAAAATCAGTTATCCGGAATGGCGAAGGTCCCGATCGTTCCGGATAATCGATTTCCTACTGTATTATAATAGGCTTTCAAATGCCTAACTCAACAAATATATGCGATGATTTCAGGACGAATTAAAACAAAACATTATTTCATATGTCTATATTCTAAATTTCATCCACTTATTTTTTATAGTTCATGAGATAATGTATTATTTCGAAATTGAGAAACAAGGACCAAATTAAGATGGAGAAAATATATTTAAAAGTGCACAGTTTCACTAAGCTATAAAATAAAACTCAGTGATGTTTTGCATCCTAATTAAAATTATTTTTGGATCGTCTTAAAAAAGTCAATACTGTTATTTTTTTTAATGTTTCAGATTTTTAAAGATTTTGAAAATGCTTAAAAAAAGCGTCTCAACCCAATGCAGTCTGACCACCCCTAATATTATTTTGAAGTGTATTGTATAAATATATGATTTTAATGTTTATTATTTTATAATGAATTTATTTTATTATGAATTATTAATGTTTATTATTTTATAGAGAATTTTATTATTATTTATAATGAATATTTTAATGTTGATTTTATAATCCTTTTCTTACTTAAAAGTTCCCAGAAAAAAATTTCTTTTATTCGTAGAAAAGCTTAATATGTAGAGTATTAAAATTAAGATTTTTTTCAAAATCAGGAAATAATTATAAGTATTGTAATTTCACAGAGATACACCGCCCTGGAATGTGCGCCACACCTGAAAAATCTAATTAAAAGTTTTTCTTCAGAAGGGCCCCGTACCATTGGATACCCTCACAAAATCTTACTGTGTAATCGTTCACAGAGTTACCACGTCTGTTGCAATTAATGAGTTATATATATAATAAATGTTTAAAATAATTATTAAATATACAATAAGTTATATGCGATCTTATTTAAAATCAGAAATTATGCGTTTCAATAATTTTTATCATAACTTTCCAATTGTGCACAAAATTATACGCTGGGTATCAGCGCACCTGGAAAGTCATGAATTTCAGTATTGAACAAAATTCGTCATGATTTTAACTTTTTTTTAAAAAAATCATGGAAAGTCATGGATTTCCTGAAATTTTATCCCTCCCCCCCCTTTTTATGGTGTTCCGAATATTTGAATTAGTAATAAAATCCCCTCTCACAGTCATATTTTATTAAAATATAAAATGTGTTTATGGTGTTTTATCAAACAATTAATGAAAAAACATCATTTTTAGAATGAATTATCTTTTAAACTTCAGTGATTTCAAAATTTTTGTTATCAGGGATCTGTCCAGACATTTTGTGAAAGGTTCGGTTTTTGTAAAATTGTGAAAAAATTACTCGTAATTCGTGAATATAAAATCAGTGTTAAGTCACGTTCTTTCAACCAGGGTCCTGTTTTGTGAATTTGTGCAAATAGGGTCCTGTTATTGCAAAAAGTCTTTTCAAGGAGTTTTTAAATTGTAAATGGATACTAGATTATGCTCAACACTGTAAAATTATAATGAAAAAATTTAGTATCGGTAATACCTGTTTATTTTCAAAAATAAACAGGTATTGCTGCTACTAAATTAGAGATGCAACATACAAATGTTTGGTATTTAGCCTATACTGCCTCAGAATATTCATTTTGGACGAATAATGGAAACAAAATCACTCACATTTTTCATAATTTCATTTGACATATTTTAAATAACACAACTTAGTTATGTATCACTTCTAATGTGTTACACATTAAGTAAACTTAAACAATACTTAAATTTATAATATTTTTTTTTTCGAAAATGGACATAAGTTAATTTCCATTTACATAATATTTTATCAACTAATTTAATGAATAATATATTGCTCAATTATTTAATTACAAAAAAAGATATTAAAAATCTATAAGAATGTACACACAATGTTTGTAGAAATAGAAATATTTTCTTAGAATACTACATTTGGAATTTATAAATGTTTTTTGACTTCGAAGAGGTTAAGGAACATGTTATAAATGGTATGAGATTAAACTTACCCTTAGAATTAAAGCAGAAAAACATGATTAACAAAATATAAGAGCAATATACGTTGATTAACGAGTGGAATTGAAAATAACTATAATAGCTGAGCAATTAGCATCAGTCAATTTTTCCTGCCCATTTATAATACGCAAATGTCTATCGGGTGTCTCTTGTGAAGGGTTCATTTTTAAGTTTAAATATTTTGTGAAGGGTCCGTTTTTATGAAAAGATATTTTGTGAAGGATCCGTTAATTGCCCCAAATTTCTTCTGAACAGACCCCTGGTTATTATTATTGATTTTTTGTTTCATGAATTTAAAATTCTAGCTGAAGCAATCCAGCCATTGGCGAATTTTTTTTATTCCAAAATAAGAACAGAAAAATCAGGAGTATTTCTTTCCTTTCCTATGAACAAGAAAAGTATATTCAGAATATAATTCTGCTGGAAAAAAAGAAGAAAGAAAATAGTTTGCTTTTGTATTTTTTTCAGCTATTTTATTGCTTCAACTCTTTCTTAACTCTGTTTTTTAAATTAAAAATCTTTAAACATGCAGATGCCGAGTATAACAGTTTTGGTTATACCTATCATTTCAATTAATGTTATTCAAATGCGTTTTTATATTTATTGCTGTGTTTTTGTTGGAGAAAATAGTAACTTCGTTAAGTCATGAAAAATTCTTGGAATTAGTCATGAATATGAAAATTTAAAATGTAGCAAATACCTTGTACAGTGTACAATTGTATGCAGTTCAAATACAACACAATCCCAAACTCATGTTAAACACTAATTTAAAATTCTCGCATTTTATGCAAACCAACTGATTACGAACCTAAATTAAAATAAGTTATCAAAATACAATAAATTGATAAAAAGAATCTTACTTTGCACAAAGTTTACCATATAGAGGGCAATCACATCATGTTGCTTTGTTGTAATTTGATTTGAAATAATTAACTTAAATATTAATAAATCAAATAATTAAACTGCTAAAATGTCTTACAATAATTTAAAAAAAATATTAACAGTAATTAAATTAAATAAGTCTTGTTTTGATTAAAATTGTACTATACAAAACAATCACAAATGCATACTGTTTCTTTTTACTAATTTTAAATTTATAAAATTTTAATCTACCAAATGCTTTAAAATAATTTTTAAAAAATAAAAATTAACCAATTCTCTTTTTGTGCAAAATTAAAGCTTAAAATGACGGTGAATGTGTTATTATTTTATTATTTATAATATCGTAGTTATAAATAAATCAAATGATGAAACTGCTAGAAAATATTAAAACAAACGTTAAATATAAAATAAATAAAGCCAATTATTTATCCAACTTTTTCATATTTCAATGTTTCTCTTGTTTCAATTCCTTACAGATTCACTGCTGCTTTGCACATTTTTCCATAGGAAGTATTATTATTTTTAATAGCTTTTAAAATTGTGAGTTCTTTTCTTAATTTGCAGAAGGAGAATTCATTTTTATAAACTGTTTTTTACCCACATTGTTAATTCTTTAAATAATTATTAATGGTAAATTATAAAAATTGATCGCTGCATAAGATAGAAAAGGGAACAGTAGTAATAAAATTTTGATTAATCAATTCCACAAAATAGAATTTTTAAGTTAAATTAGTAAAAAAAAAATACAAGGTTAGCCGCTTTATGAGATACCCCACACATACCAAAATTTAATGTTTTAAATCATAAATGCCATGGTCTATCTCTGCTAAATTACCATAATTATTTTACATATAGTACTAGTTATTTTTCAAACTTATAAAATAATCTTAACATACTATGTATTTCCCAATGTCTTAACTTTTAGAGGGTTAGAAGGTTGCTTAATAGGCTGCTAACTCTAAACACTCAAGGAAATTCTTTTCTCTTAGAGGCTATAAATAAATATAAATGTCTTCTTTTTTTTATTTCATATTAACTTCATATTTGTTCATATTTAGGTAAGATTTTAATATCTATTTCATCGATTTTAAAGGGATTATTGTATCTTGGAAACATTTGGAAATTTATGAACCAATTAGTGTCCATATTTCCTTTTTAGAATACAAATACAGTAGAGAACTGATTATCCGGAACAATCGGGACCATCACGATTCCAGATAACTGATTTTTCCGGTTTTCTGAATCGCTGCAAAATGCCGTTTTTTTTTTTTAATGTTTATAAAACATAACTAAAAAAAATTTTTTAAATAGTTTTAGAAATAATAAAATATGATAAATAATAATACACTTAAGTTTAAATAAGGAAAGAAATTATGAAATAAAAATTATATACATATGTTATTAATGTTATTATTAACATTAATAACATATATAAGCTATTTGTGCTTATGTGAGATTCGTCTACAAACGGCTTTTGATCCGTCCTCTAAATCAGTTCTTTCGTCTACTCGATATGCCGTACGCTCTAAATAACAAAATGGGCTCAAAATCTTGCAGGGGAAAAAAATTTTTTTAATGGAAGATAATTAATTTCATTCCGGTTATCTGGTTTTCTGATTTCCGGATAAGCGGTTCTGCACTGTAGAAGTCTTGTGAAGGCCATACTCTCACAGTGTGAGAGAAGGTTAAATAAGTCACTCACTAAAAAAGGTTGCATTTTATGGTGTCTGATGTCTATTAGCTCAAAAGTTTTAGATATATTTTCTTTGCTTGTTATCTTTCGTGTCAATTAAAGCCCTCAGCTTATTTCCCCCTCTCAACAAGTGTGATCTGACATTTCTTCATCCCATTTGTTTTGTTTATCCTCTGCCAGCAGTCTCCATGATGTTAACATGAGCCTTCCTGGATTCCTTTCACAATTAGTGGCATTTATTAAGATTACTGGAGCTTATCAGAAAACATTCTTAAAATATGACCGATTTACTTCGGCCATCTCTTTATGTTAATTGTGAGCAGTGTTGGTTTTGTCTATAAAGGGTGGAGGTTGATAAATTTTGAGACGAAAATATTTGTTAAAATTTTTCAAGTAAATTTTAAGTATTTATTTATTATTTAGTATGAAAGAAAGATTAAAAAAATACTTTTAAATTGCAATTCTTAAATGCTATTAAATATAACTACTAAGTGAGATAAATAATTTTGCTTTTATAAATAATGATTTTTGATTTTTAGGAGTCTGGTGCTTTAAATAGATTTACAGGAGCAGTTAAAAGTTTTTTTTATGGTTCTGAAAAAACAAACCCTAGCCATTCTATGGATTCACAAACAAACTTGTATTCTGCTGCTGCTAACTATAATGGTAAAATAATAAGCATAAGTTTAATTTAGTTATATTATCTATATTATGCAAATATGTATATATATTTATATATATTGTTACCAAACTGATAAAATTTCCCTTTTTTGCGACAAAAAATTTTAAGTCTGTCATTACTAGCAGGTGAGAAACCATAAGTATGAAAAAGAAAAGTCAATATAATATGATGCTTTTATTTAATAGACAGTTTAAGGGTTTTAGTTTTTTTTTTTTTTTTATAAATACTTATTTTTTTCTAATCTTATTAAGAATTTTTAGACACAACAACTAAAATATCTTGGAAAACCTATCTATAAAAGCACAAGAAAGAATCAGTGTGCCCACCATTTTAAAATGTATGGCCCAAGCAGTAAACTATAAGTTACAAAACTGTAAATTACAGAACGGCATCAGTATTTATACTTTTTATTGTTTTTTATGTTAGCAACATCTGCACAAAAGCATACTCTTTTCAAATTTAAAAATAAACTATTTCAATTTATATATGCCATTAATGAAGCATAGAGACCGAACTTGTTTACATGACTTTCTAGATTATGATCCTTATTTGATTCAATTTATGTGTCTTCAAATTTACAAATAGTGTATGTAAAATTTCACCCGTATCATTTAACATAGGTAGCCCACTTTGGTGCTCAGTTTTTGAAACTTTCATCAAATTTTAAATCAGTTTTTGTTTATAAGCATTATATAAAAGATGTGTAGGTTTCAAAGAGCCATATAAAATTTTAAAACTATTATTGACGCCAGTATTGAACTCAGCTAATGCAACAATCTAAAAGAAACTGCTAAGGCAGTACAAATAGTAAACAAGTTCAGATCTAGAATATCGTTTTCTTTACAAACAAAAATTTCTTATTAAAACTTTTTTTTAAAATTCTTATTCATTTGATCTTTTGAAAAAGATAAAAAGGGAAGATGTTAATTTCCTCATATATTGCTTAAATGGATTGAACTTTTTTAACTCTTGCCATACCTCAATGGTTTAAACAATTCAGATTGCACTCTATTAATCACATGTTACAGAATTTACTCATTTAAATCCTCCAACTCAAAATCCACTTACCCTGTTTGTAGCATTCATATTAATAATGCAATTGTATCAACATTTATCTAATTTTTATCGTTAAAATGTATTTCTCAACACTAAGCTGCATGTTTTGTAATTCTTAAGTTTGTTTTTTCTATGGATAAAAGAAAACTTAGTTGCTCCTCCTGATGAAATAATGTATGTGTCTTGTGAATTTTGTGGTAAAGATATTATAATGGATCAAGAAGTAATTGCAATGCATGAGGTATTTATTTTTTGTTTCAATTAATCATCAATATTGTCAAGATATCTTGTTTTATTTAATTTTTGTTTGCTTTATTTTATTTTGTTTGTTATTAAAAATGTTTTCTGTTTTAAAAAAAAAAATTTTTTTGAGACTTAAATTCTTATTTTTGTTTTGACTATCGAAATTATTAATTGACAGTCTTTCATTTTAATATAAAAAATCACTTACTGCTTACTTACTTTTTTTCTCTCACTCTTTCAGTCAGGGTGTCGTCCTGATTTGGTCAGTCTTCCTTCAGCTGTATCAGATGAACACAGATTGCATAAATCTGCTCATGAAGCTTATTCTTATAGTGATCAAGCTAGTGCTCTGCAAAGAGAAAGAAGGTACTTAGAAAAGCCGGAAGACAAAAAAGTAACTCCTGATGATGTTTCTTGTGAGGCTGATACTTACAATTTCATGAAAAACTTTAGAAATAAATATGATACTCAAGATACTTCGTATCAAGAAAATTTGGAAGTAGAAGCTACTAAAGGCAATCTTGGCTCAGAGATTAATGATATCGGGCGCTCTTGTGATAAATATATAGTTGAAGATGCAAATACCTGGGACTGTAAGGAAAGTCGTTCAATGTCAAAATGTCTGGAGAAAAAATATGAGAGTAAATATTCAACTATAGAATCTAATGATGAGTACCCTGAAAATGTACTTGGATCCCAGGAAAACAATGAAATAAAAGAAGATTCTGATGTGTATGAAGCAAGATCATATCTAAGAAGATCAAAAATGTCTACAGAACCTGGAGAATTTTTGAAGAATAACTTGGATTGCAAACAGGTGAACTAAATAATATATGTCATTACAAAATATACATTCTCATATAAAAAAATGGTCTCAATTTAAATAAAATAAAATTTTTGGGGGTTAGAGAAATAAAGCAGCTTAAAGAATAAAGAGTTAAAAATAGATTTTGATGTTATTTGGTCGCAACAGTGAATTAATGAATTATACAATTGTATTAAATTTTTAAAAAGTTAGTCGTTATATTGATTGTTAAAAAGATAGTATAATATTTATATTTGATTTTTATAAAATGCAATAAACATAAAATAGTTGGTTAAATTTAATTAAAATTTGATTCAGGATGATAAAAAAATTAAATTTTATGAAACTAAAGAAATTTTTGATGCTAGGAAGTATATAATGGCATCACAAGATCTTATGTATTTAAAAATAGAATTTGATGATAAGTAGTACATATATGAAAAATTATTAAATCTGAAGTTTAGTACATAAGGAAATTCAACTTCAATGATTAAATGGGATTATTCTAATAATAAAATATATGTATCTTAGCCATTTATTTCTGCTCTTATTTTTTAACAGAGCTTTTAAAAAATATTCAATTGTGTGTAGATTGTATGTTAAATGTATTAGGAAGCTTAGATGCACAATCTGGCAATTACCAACCATTTGCATTTTATGTAATTTTGTATTGTTAATTTCTTTTGTGTGTATTCAATATTAAGTTATCATTTCAGTTTGATCTCAGATCATCTAAGAAGAGGGGGAAGCTCTCATCAGATTTTACAGACAATTCAGATGTTCGAAATAAAGATAAATTGTATAATAGCTGGCAAGAAATCGATGCTAGAAGAGCTGAAACACATTACAAAAATAATCATAATGAAAGGGATAAACCAATTCACAACAACAGAAAAAAGGTAGTATCCACTGAAGGCAGGAAAAGTGAACAGATTGCTAATCAGACTAGTTTGAATATTAGAGAAAATGTAGGCGTCATTGGAGCAAAGTCCAGCTCTAATAAAGTGATGAATAAGAATGCTTCACCCTATTCTGATAATTATCACCACGATTCTGACCCAGAAAGCTCTAAGGAAGATAATTCTGATTATAAAAATAAAAGCATGATTCATTCTGGCAGAAAAAATGTAACCTCTTCCAAATCTGATAAACATACCTCAAAAAGCTATTCTTCTAAGGACTGCAAAAAAGACTTAAATGCATTCCACTCAACATATTCTTCTACTAAGGTTCTAGATGAAAATATATCTGCTGATGATCCTCTGTATGATTCTGATCCTGAAAGCTGTAAAGAAATGAAAGATTCTAATGCCTATGATTACAGCTATATCAAAAATAAAGCAGAGCGAATTGAACTTGATACTGAATCAGGAAAACATTCTAACCAAGATGTGTTCAAATCTGAAGCTTCTATCATTTTCTCTTCTGAAATGAAAGGTCCTGTCAAAATTGATCGATTACGCAGAAGAGCAGAAGGCAAAGTTAATGAATATTCAGAACATTTTGAGAGAAATAAACAAGTAAGTACATTGTATAGTTATATACTGACTTGATTTTTCATGTTAACTTAACACATAGGTCTAAACTTAGTAGTAGCAATTATATAATTGCTCTGCTGCCAATCTATGGTAAGAGTGCATGTGTAACTCAGATGAATTTTTATGCTGCATGAAAAAACAATCAACACAAAAGAAGCTATACTGCCAATTTTAAATGTGGTTTTGGTGAAGTGCCATACAGCTAACTTGACACAATGTATTAAAATATAGAAACAGGAATGTTCTGAGTGGAATTTAGGGTGACAAAATGTTGTAGTAAGTATAGTGGAATTTAGACTATAAAACTTTTATTCTGTATCCACAAGAGTCCTTAGAAAACTTGACTGGTGGAAAAATTAAAATAAATATGTGTCTTTTAATATGTTTAGGTTAATAATTGCCACATTATTTTTATGGTAAATACATCAAGTTGTAATTCCCCGCTTTGAATGTTCAAATTTTAAGTGAAAGGTATTGAAAAAAAATTATTATGACAAACCTTTTAAAAATTTTGCGGGCTTTATTTCAGGTATTCTAAAATCTATACAACACTAAGAGTCTTGTACGCAATGCTAGTAGTATTATCAAACGTTACTATGTTAGTATTATCAAACCAGACTGTTTAAAGAGCACCTGAAATTAAATTGTATCTACTACACCTTCACTTACATATTGAATTTACGTCTCTTAATTACAACCTCTAACAAGAGTTTAAATTATTGATGGGCCCGAGTACTCATTATCAAGGAGGTTCCTTTCCTAGTAACCAGTTTTTCAGGTTTAATTCATGAGCTGCCATTGCTTTCTCTATTATTTATTTGGATCTTTAAAAATATTAATAATTTCATTGATTAAAATATGACTCATTTTATCCATTGATGTAGTTTGTCGAGAACTTTAATCCATTTATTCCTTTTTATATTATAAATTGGAATATCTTACTTCAAAAATTAAATTCTTATGCTCGTGATTGTATATGTTTTTTTCTTTTTCAATGCATAATGATTATCTTTTCAAGTGCATAATGATTAAAAATAAAGAAATACAGTACACTCTCGATTATCCGTGCGCGGATTATCCGGTTTGCGGATTATCCGTGCTCATTCCGGAGTCAAACAAAAAATATAAAGAGAAACATTTTTAAGATTAAAAAAATTTGATTCATGAAGTTATAACACTACCAAATTTTTGGAAGCAATATTCGTTATTGGATTGCAGTATATGGAATATCAGTAACATGGTCTAAGGTAAAATCGTCTACGTTATCACGATCTTGGAGAAAGATCATACCGCTTGATGAACAATTCCTCTTCAGATGTTCAAGAAAAATATGATAACAGTATTCTCGAACAAGCAAAAGAAATCTAAGGTTCCGAAATTCTTGATGAAGAAAATTTAGAAGATTGGTTTCAAAGTGATGCATGTGAGCCTGGCTTCCAGTATTTGACTGATGAAGACATTGTTATGTTGTTAAATCAAATAGTGATGACAGTAACTGATGCAGAAAATGTAATAAATGAATGAAATACAATTTCTCATTCTGCTGCTCTGTGGAAGCTTTATTAGATTATATGGGAGGATTTAATTACGTTGACATTACTGCGGTTCGCAAAATGAGTGTATCGATATATGGCGAAGACGCATTACACATTTTTTAAAAAGGAAAATTCCTAGTTTGATGTTATGCATGCAAATGTCAGTAATTTTTATATTTTTTGTACTGATATTGAATTTTTCTTGAACAAAAGGAGTTTTCGGATTATCCGTGTTTTTCGATTGTCCATGCGACCTGTCCCGGTGATTAACCCGGATAATCGGGAGTGCACTGTATCTGGAAATAAATATGCAAATAATGAAAAGAAACTGGCAATGGTGGATTTTTACTATTTAAAATAACTATTGTTGGTCATAACTGAAGAATTTAGTGTGTTAATGTAAATCACTTAGTTAAGTTACAAAATCAGTTATAGAATATGATCAGTAATAGAATCATTGGGGAAGTATTTACAAATCATCTTTAAAAAAATACTCCTTATTTTTACTTTTCTGAAATAAGTCATGTTGTTGTATACAGAATTGTCTGTGTTTTAAACTCTTATTTAAAATTTTCTTTTGCTAAGATCTTCAATTAAATCAAAAAGGAAAATATATAAGTTCAGTAAAACTTTTTGAATTTGCATAATAATTATAAAACTCAATCTGATACCCACCCATTTTTGGACTTATTAATTATTCCGGCAAATCCTGTATGTTTACTAGTTAACAAAAAACTTGTCATTTGCAATCATAGAGATTTATCTTTCTAGTCTAAAAATATTTATCGCTTCAACACTAGTTTTATTTACTCATACAACTTTTATCTTTTAATATTCTAGAAAACCTAGAAAAATTTTAAGTTGTAGGACATTTTTAATGTTACGACAGAATTTCTATTTTATGTAGATATATATATCTGACAATGTTGATTACATCCAAAATCAACACCGATTTGAACTAGAATTTGACTAGAGCGATTTTGAACTAGAATTAAATAGAATAATAAAAATGAGAAAAAAAAGGATAATTTTTCTAAAATTTTTAGGGTTGTAAAAAGCTGGCTTTATTACAAAACAGTTATTGAAGGTCTGTTTAGTATTTATTTTAAAAAATAAATAAAAATTATTTTTTAAAATAAATACTAACTGTCTAAACAGCAATTTTAAAAAATGAATAAATTTTTTCATTACTCTTTGATTATTTTGTAAAATTTATAAGTTATACATTCCAATGTGTGCTTGTCTCACAATGCCCCACATATCGCTATACTTATCTTAAGCTTAAATACAATTAATTCCCTTTTTAAATGGCAAGTTAAGTAGTTAGTATAACTTAATGAGTTCATACTTTTTTCTGTAACTATATTTTCATGGTAAAAAACGATTTCTTTAATAATGATGTATTATTTTATTTTGCTGCAAAGATTTAAGCTGTCTTTTATTGTAAGAACTTTAAAGTTTATTATAAAATTCTTAAAAATTTCAATGAAACTATTTATTGCCTTTGATCATCATGTTAACTATGAATTATTAAACTGTATCAGATCCATGTATAAATGAGAGTATTTTTTTATAGCTTACTGATTGTCATGCCAAAGAAAGTCTGTATCCAGATGTAAGCTCCTTTTCATCTGGAGACACTTTTGAAAAAAGTTCTCAAGAAAAGTTGAATGACATGTATTTGAAAGGGAGACAACGAAGTGCCAAAGCAGGCATTGATAATGATGTGTTAAAATCTACAGACACTTATGAAAAAGGTTCTAATGAAAGATTGTATGATATGTATTTGAAAGAAAGTCAACAAACTACTAAAGCAGACATTAATCATATGTTTAAGAATTCCAGTTACAAGCAATATTTTGAATCAAATGCCAAGAAGGACGAACCCATGGAAACAGATGATGAGAATAACATAGTGGGAAAACATACATCTATTCCAACTGATTATTTTCCTCACTCGAGAATGTATGCTGATGTTTCTGATTTTGAAACCAAAGACAGCAATATGGATAGCTATTTTGAATTTTTGAGAAATGAGAAAGATGACTTCCTAGATGTATGTAAAAGATGTGGAAATGAAATGTGTGTTTGTAATATTGAGAAAAGTCTTTCTATCGCTGGTGAAAAAGGTAATGTACGCAGTATTTAATTTGAATACATTTCTAAAATATGGTATAACACTGATTTATTTTTTCTCATGGAAACATACTTTAAAAACATTATACAACAAGGAGGGAAATTTCAACTTGCCAGTTCACCATTGGTGACCAAATATTTAGGCCTTGCAAATAAGTTTTGTCTGTTTAAATGTTATGTTTCAAATCAAACTATCATCCATATTTTATCTCGAGTTAGTTGGGAAAATAAATATCAGAACGAAACTTTGGCAAACTTTTTTTTACTCTAAATTTGATTGAATGATTTACCCAGAATTTCAATAAATGGACTGCCATAACATATTTTGACCCTGACAAATGGTGTTTTAGTGCTAAGCAGCAGTATATAAACATAAAAGTATGAAAAAATTTTAGATTTTTTTTCTTATTTTAATGATTTTTATGTGTAGACGTTATTGGTATCATTGAAACATTATGGCAATCTTATTTTAACTAAAAATTATTTTTTTCAATAAATATGCTTTAAATTTTCTACTTCCTTTTATGAATTTGGTAACTCTTCATACTATATTTGTTCACATTCTAAAAACTGTTCTTATTTTTCGTGAAAATGATATCAACCAAAAAATGGTCGGAAATAATGAAACTACTGTAATTACTCCCTTTTTTTCAGTAGTTTATAGTGTAGTGAGTAGATAAAAAAAAACTCAGTAGTTTGTGGCATTTCCTGGCAACTACTTTTAACGTTAATTAAGTAAATTCAGTTCAATATAACTATCTTAAACTTACACTTTTTAATTTAATATACCTCACATATTTAAGAATAACTGAAAGTCTTTTTATATATAGATTGAAAAATCATTCGTGAAACATATTTACATTTGAGGTTTACATACTAAATTAAATCTACTTTTAAGTTGTTACATTTTTTTACTATATTTCAAACTAATCAGTTAACCATCATTCTAAAAGAAAAAACTATTGATTCCTTTGAAAAATCAAACTGGACTTCAATAATCGGGCATAATATGTTTTAAAACATTAACTTTGATTTCAACTATTTCTGCAGGGTGGCTACTAAATACTGTATCACTCAAGAAATAGGAATTAATTTTAATCGTTTGGTAAAATGATTTCTCTCACACTATTCCTGTGATTGGTGCTTTCTATGAGTGCATATGATTTTTGCTTTAAGCAAAATATTTAGAATAAATTTAAAGATGGAAACGAAAACAGCTTTTCGATCACAGAATTTCTGTAAGTAAAATCTTTAAGCAGTTTAAATCTCTTGGGTTTAATGAAACATTTATATATATCAATCTATAAATCAATTATTGGATATTAATAGTGTAAAAATCGACCCAGGTCTGGTCGCCCACACTCAGTTCGTACAAAAAAATGCATTAAAAGAATTTATGAAAAGATACGAAAAAATCCACAGCCGTCTTAATAAAAGGGCTGCAGAAGAGAGCGTGAGTCGAAGAACTATGCAAGTTACATTAAAGAAAGACCTGGGTTTCGCCCTATCATTATAGAAAAGTTCAAGGTTTGACAACAGCACAAAAATTTAAAAGGTTACAAAGATGTAAGAAATTGCTGAACCGGCATGGTAATAAAAGTGTTGACGGAATAATATTTTCTGATGAGAAAATATTTTGCACAGAACAAGGTTATAATGTAAAAAATAATGTTGTATATTCAGCAACCTTCAATGATATACCTGAAAGTGTAAGAATTCTGTAATGGTTTGGGCTGCAGTATCAAATAGTGGAAAATTTCCACTGAAATTCATCAATTAAAGGGTAAAAATCAATTCTGAATATTACAAAAGGTAAATATTGACTACACATTTATTGCCATATGCTGACATTGTATCGCAAAAAGGATTGGATCTTTCAGAGAGATCCTGCACCGTCACACCAAGCCAAAACAACACAGGCTTGACTCCATGTCAATTGTCCAAAATTTATTAAGCAAGATTGGCCCTCTTCTTCACCAGATCTAAATCCTTTAGACTAATGTGTTTGGGGTATTCTAGAGTATAAAATTAATGCTAAGCAGCACAGAATTTTGCCCTCCCTCAGAGCTTCTTTATTGCATAAATGGGACAAATTACGTCTTAAAATGATTTGTGCCGCCATCGGACAATGGCCTAAAAGAGTATTTTTTGTAATCGTTAAAGGTTGTGGTCTGTTCGAATAATATTTTTTTAGCATAAACTTCCATTTATAGTGTTCATCATATATGTGTATTTATCATTCTCTATTTAATATCACAACAAAATTGTTTGATATTTGTAACATTATTTTGCAGCCACTCTGTATTTTAATAATCTGGCTTTTCAGGTACCTTTCAACGGAATGCGGATCAATTGCGCTATATAGAAGAGGAAAGGAAGGCCCATGGTCAAGCAAGTGACTATAGATATTTAAAAGCTAAGAGGTATGTCTTTTTTTTTTTCTCCCCAGGATGGGTCTGATAACTCTTATGATGCTCTAAAAAGCATTCAAATTTTTTTTTAACATGAAATGCACTTTTACTAGTTATTTTGAAGTCTAATAATTATAATTAATGTTTTAATTTCATCATTAGCTAGGGGTGAACAACCTTTTTTGAGCGGAGGGCTACTTGGACTATAAGTTAACCAGTGTTTTCACTACTACGCTACGCGAGAATCTCGCATATTTTTTTCCTTTCTCGTATTAAAAAATTATTAACGCGAGAAGTTCACGCAATCTATTAATCAATTTTAAAATGCTCGAATTTTGGAAAAAATTTCGTCTTCCGTCATTTTGAAAAAGACATGTGTTCTAACACATGTCTTAAAGAACAGCTACGACAAGTGTTGAGGGAAAAAATGAGTCCTTAATAATAAGTTGTTTAAAGTTGCTCTATTTTTAGTTGTTAATGAATAACCAAACTCACTCATCGACAATTTACAGCAATTTGTAAAAGTTGAAGTCTGTGAAAACTATGTTGGAAGACCTAACAAGAAGTATGAACATGGAAATAACTTCAACGAACTTCATTATTCTATAGCGGAAATAATTGAAAAGCCTATGCTGGCAGTTGTAGAGGATAGGAAAGTGTATGCACAATGCTACAAATTTACTTAGTGATTCCGAATAGTTCAGCATCTGTTGCAAGGTCATTTAGCACCCAAAACCGTATTAAGACAAAATATTGTAACAGATTGACTGATAAGCATTTGAGCAACCTAATGAGAATAGCTGATGAAAAAGTAGACGTAGAACATTTTCCATGTGATAATGCAGCAAAAATATTCAATGCTTTAAAAACTAGAAGATGTTAAAAATGTATTATAATTAAAGACATATTTTTTTCCAAGTCTATTGTGTTTTTTTTTAATTTTTAGAAATCTCACTTAACTTTTTGAAATCTCACCCAGTTTTTGAGAAAGGGTGAGAAATTCTCTCTCATTTTTTTTTCTGTAATGAAAACACTGTTAACCAATTAAAAAAATTTAAATGTTCTACTGATTGAATTAAATGCAAGTTAAGTACTCTAATTAAAGAAAGTTTACATAGTTTAAAATGATTTAAATTGAAACAAAACAATTATTGTGCAAAATAAAATTAATATTCAGTATGTAATATTCTTCAACTTTAAGATATTATGTTAAGTAAATACTAATATGAGGTTTTACAAGTCTTAAATAATATTTTTTCAAAGGACTTCTTAAGTTTAAAAAAAAAATTAAAAGCAAAATTACATACAATAAACAGCTAAAAATGTATGTTCTTCCGCTTCTCAAATTTCGTGAGTTGTATTGATATTGTGTTAAAATATCATGATTTTCGAAAAGAAAAATGCAGCAATCACTGCTAAAAAAAACGATAAAAAATTATTTAAATTTGAAATTAAAAATGTGATTTTGAAATTCCTATGGAAAAGATCCTATGGAAAGTGGCAATAATTACTAGAAAATGATAGAAAAGTCACTTGGATTTGCGATTAAATCAGCTCAAAATAAGAGGTTCAAAAGTGATTACTAAAATTCAAGATTGATGTATTGTATTAAAATATTAGGTTTTTTTAAAACTATCTGGAAATCTAGTGATAACGACCAAAAAAACAATAAGAAATTTACATTTAATTTATGGAGGTTTATGCAAACAAAGCAAAACTTAAATGCGCAATTTAAAATGTAGAAAAAAAAATTTTCCTTCCAAATTTTTTTTAAATATTTTATTATGATAAATTGCTTTTGAGAGCTGCAGATTGTACACGTTTCACAAGCGTTAGAAAAAACAATGTATAATTGTATCTTGAAGTAGAGTGTCATACAGTTGGGTCTAATGAACCTTGTTATGAATTTAAAGCCCATTTACTAAAATCTAGCTTTTTATCTTACGAAACAAAGCTATTATTTATAAATCTATTATCCATGCTATCCTGACTTCCGCCTTGAAGACCTAGACTACAACCATGAAGAAAGAAAGAATTTTGGGTTCTAGTAGGGGCCTGATTTAGAAATCAGGGGCCACAGAACTATCAGAGACCTCACTTGTCATACCTTGAAACAAGATTTACATGTTGTTTACATACGAAATGTTTTTAAAATATTTATAGCATAAAAAAAAATGTAATTTGATATTTTAGTAAATTTGAGCTTTTATTTATTTCAATTTTTGCTAACTCATAATTCTAATAGATGATTCTTAATTAAAATGCACAAACAAGAAAAAAAAAGATTTGTTACATTTAAAGGGCCCTCAGAAATGTGGGAGCCCCTAGGCCTTATGATAAATGAGGTACTGGTAAACACTAGTTCAAAAGTGCTTTTGGCAAAATTCACGGAAATGGTATCTGAGACAAAAAAACACAACACTGAATATTTAAGGAGCCAGATACTGTTCATTACTTAAATGTAAGCTCCCACAATCTGGACATTATTCCTGTATGAGAACAGTAACATACCTAAAGAAGTTATATTAGCTAGTAGACCAAGCAATACAAGAGGAAGAACTGACTTTGATGGTTGGCTGCTATAGCGGTGTGGTTTGAAACATCTAGGGAAAAAGGCCCTGGCACCCACCCTGTGCTGTCGCACATTGAATGATGATTGATGATCATTAGCATAAGACCAATACCTTCTTAACTGTAGAACTTCTTTGTCGCTCATTTGATGTTGTAGATAGTCTTTGCCTACTGTTCTTTCTCCGATTTAAGTAATTATTAGATTTTTCTCCTATCGTGTCTTACTACTTTGGGATCCACTCTAATGTTAAGACTATGGTGGTTACAGAGCTGCAAAAGTCCATGTACAGTTGAGTGGTTGATTACTACAATCTGATTTCAGGACTAAGTAAATTGTGGTAGTGTAGTTTGTGCATGTGTCATTAGTCTTTTAGGATGACTGATAGCTGTTGTCAATGGTGTAACTTTCAAGGAGCACAGCTTCTTGAAAATATACTTAATCCTTTACTTAAGTTATACAGAATTTGTTCTGCTACACATTTCTTTCTCAATGAATATCCTGAGAGAAACCATCAGAAAATTAAGCCAGTACATATTAAAGTTAGGAAGAAACCAGAACTGTCACTCAAAAAGTTAAATAGCTCAAATAAAGTGACACAAAACTATTTTCTTATGAACACAGTATGCAAAACTAATCATAGGCTATCCTTTATAAACTTAATAGTATTTTTTGTCTTGTATTTAAAGATCTACTTGTTTATCTTTGAACATTTTTGTAGCTCTGTTGATGATAGAAAGGCTAATAATCAGCAAGATGATCAATGGAAGAAGGTAAAGACTTAATTTTATTTTCGCTATTAAAAAATACAACATAATGAAAAGTTGTAACTTTAAATTTGATGTATGGCCACTTAGCTCCATCTATGTTATTGATATTTTGGCAAAATTCCAAAAGTAAACTAACTGTACTGGGGTTTGTTCATAGTGCTTTTTAATATATATTTGTATAATCACTTTCATTTTAAATAATTTGTAGTTATTTTTTGGAACTAACTTCAATAAAGATTTTGTATTTTACTTATTTAAAATCTGTTTTGTGTAAAATTTGTATTGTTCAACTACTTGAAGAGTTGATATTATTTTTAATTACCTATTTAGTGGTTACCAAATATTTTCAAATGCAATCTGGAGTTTCCTTTTAATGCTTTGTTCAAGAAATAATTAATCAGACTTTCCTTAAAAATAAACAATTTTAAAACAATACTTTAAAATTTTAACAAGGTGCATAGCCAAATTCTTCAACAAAAAATAAGCACTCGAAAGATATTTTTAAGCACTTTGAAAAATATCATAATTAGACAGGGTTAGCAAGTTTTTGACAATTGATGGTTTTATTTATAGTGACGAAGACGATGGCATTAACAACCGATGAAATTAACAAGAGAAATGAATTTTTCTATCGCTAATAGAGAAAAAAATTGACATTGTTTAGTTAGTCCCCGTAATCAGCAAAAATTTGAGAGATTTTTTGATTCTATTGCTGAGGGCGGAAAATGAGGTCTGAAATTGAGATTCTCTTGCAAAATACAGAAGGGTTGCACCTGAGAGTCGAAAATCCTTACCACTGAATCCAGCTTAGTATACGCAAGTGCGAACCCACAAGTATTTCATTAAACATCTAAAACAAATTGTGTTTTCATACACTACAGACCGGCTGTACGCCAAAATAGATTGGGGTTGAATTCAGGGTCATCCATATGTTTGAATTTGGGGGGGGGGGTGCTCATGAAAGAAAACGACATAGCTTAATGAATTAAAAAATTTATGAAGGGAAATTTCATCTATTTAAATATTTTTAATTTAATTAGCTGAATAACTAATTAATTTAAATTAATTTCACTTTTAATTATACATGATTAATCAAATACGCATATGTTTCATTATTAATTACAATAACACATTGGTTGTAACTTTTTAAATACACTAAATTCATAATCTAAAAACTTATCAAAGAGTTATGATTTAACAACATTATTAGTGATATAATCTTTAATTGAGGGTATAAAACGATTGTTTCATGGGGAATCAAGACCAAAATTCACAACATTTATAAACACACAATGACCTAGAAATAAAATAAATATAAACATTGGGCTCTATTGGGCTAAAACCTATTTCGATAGGGCTCTAGTGAAAATCGGGGGGGGGGCGGCATGGTTGAATTAATTGTGAAAACGCTGAATAGGACAATGTCTTTTTGCATAATTTGTGGCGAAAATCAACATGGTGAGGAAATTTCAGAAAATTAAAGATTTTTTAAAAACACTTGTGGAAAAAAGCACTTTTAAGGGCTTTTAAAAATCGAAAAAAAGCACTTTTTAAAAACGCTACACACCCTGTTTAACAGAGCAGGAAATAAAATGGAAGAAAAGAAAATTCTACTTATAGAAAATCAAACATTGATTAAAATTAGATGTTATTATCATTAATCAAAAGAGAAAGTACTGTGTTATTATGAATGTATTTCCTTTTGATGCCTTTAAGCATGTAATCATTTCTTTAGTTGGTATTTTTATTTTTCTAGTGAATAATAATTGTTGATAGTTGAAGATCAAGGGAGAAAAAACTGTTTATGTCCATTTTTCAGAAAAAAGGATGATTAGATCGTCATCTGTTGCATAATAAGGATTACTAAGTTTTGACCAATCAATAACATGGAAAATTGATTCTCTTCAAGAGTTAGTACTCAGTGCAAATTTCCGGTTCATCTTGAAATTCATTTCTTCTCTGAATCAGCTTTTGTGGACATAACCGTTCATCCCTTTTGCTCTTCTGTTGTATTTGACGTGGTAAAAGCTATTGTTGTTAGAATATATAATAAATATTGGCAATAGCTATTAATGTTTGGTATGGAGATACATAGTTGGTTTATTAATTGACTTATTAGGCTTCAATAACGATGAAATAGCAGTAATAATTTTTCAAATTTAAGATAATTTTAAATTAAATTTACCACTTTATATTGGGCTATTTTAATTTAGAATATTGAATTACTTATTTGAGGTACGTTAAGAAAACTGCTTATAATTATATTATTCTGACTACAATCCAGTGGAGCAGTTGAAATAGGAACTGCTAGTAGGTAGTTAATCATTTACTTTTATTAATTCTGACCCTAATTTAATTGCCTATTCTTAAAAAACTAGATTTTATTTTAATTTAAATTCTTTAAAACTATTTTTGACATCTCTTGCTGAAATTCTGATACAATTCATATATTTAACTACATTGTTTTTATTTTAGTTTCGACCATCTTTAGAGGATAGTTTTTAAATTTGACATCTGCCCCTGAGCTTCTATTCTGTGCATTGTTGATGAAGAAAAATGTGCCATGCCATAAGAAAACCATGTGTTTGTTACTTGTTTTACAGACGTTTCTATTTTTTTCTTTTTTTAGTATTTGTGTTAAAATGATATATGTATTTTTTATATTTGGTAATTTTGTAAATTTGGTTGTTATGCTCTAGCATGGATAAAATTTGTTTTGTGTGTCTTTAAATATTTTTTTAGCAGGTATACCAACTTAAATTACATTCCGTTTTACTGACAAGTTTATTACATTAGTAATTTAAAAATTACATTACACTTAGCATGAAAAGTGATAAGTGTATTATGGTAATTGTTCAGTGCTATGTAGATTTTTTTTTAGATGATAGTATTGATATAAAGTAAAAAAATTTTAATGATAATTTGAATAGAATAAAACTGTATCCCAAAATATATTGTAAAGTATAAAGTGAATATTAACTATTTTAATTATATATTATACAGATATTCTACTATAATGATATACACATACATATTGAACAATTCCTAATTTTTTAATTATGTTAAAATTTGGTTTTCAAGTATTTTTCTGTGCATCCATGAATTGTCATATTTTTTAATTATTTTTGTGTATAAGAAATTTTTTCGCACTTGTAAAAATCAAATATCTTTGCAACATTATACTGTTAGCACAAAAATTAATATGAAATTGCATTGCATATGCTATATAATCTAGTTTTTCAAATTCAATAATTTGCACAAATATTTTTATGATAAAATTTAAAATATTGGAAATAAATTTATAAAATTTTTAAATAGTAGAGTACAATATTTTTGTAAATTCATAATGGGCAAATGTGTAAAATTTTTCTAAACATCTAGCCCATTTTTCTCAAAAACTATTTATGAGAATATGTTTTTCTTAGCCAAAGAACTAGTAAATCATCTAATTTAGTGAATATCTTAACATGATTTCTAACCATTTGTTAGATTGTTTATTTTCTTAGCAAATAAATTGTATTTATATTTTTCTGAGCAATTGCATCTTAGCATTTCGGCAAAAACATTTTATCAGTTTTAATTTTGAAAGAAATTATTATATTTCATGTTCTTAGTCTTCATATTATTTGGTATTCTATCGAGTAATCTGTCTAGTATTTTAAGTAAAGAATTTGTATCAAATAAACTATCAATATCCTCAGCAATTATAAAACTTGGCAATAAAAGAAATAGAGGAAAAAATTCAGAAGTTCTATTGTTGAGTCTAAATATTACAGTTTATGTTCTTACTCTAACATTTTATATGAGAAATTTCAATTAAAGTTGCTTAATGTGTGATCTGAGATTTTGTTTTAAGTTAAAGATTGTTATAGTACCTTTAAATTTTTGATATTTGTAATCGAATTAATGCTGTATCTGAAAAGTTTTATTCAGACTTAGTAAAGAAGTTAAAAAAGCTTGAAATATTTCATGTAATCTGTGGTGCCTTATTGTGAGTAATCAAAATACATTTTGATAATAAAGAAGTCTTGTATTTAGAACTTTCGAAAAATTGTTTTTTTCGTATTGCTTCATAATTGTAATTTGATATTGAATAAAGTATTTTTTATGAAAATGGTTACTTTTATTGTTAAAGTAGAGTAATTTAGTTGCTTAAAAGCTTTTAAAAAAGCCATCAACTATATTGACTCTTGAGGTCCGAAGAATTTTTAAAAATATATATTGTGTAAAGATCAGAAATAATAGTTTTTAATTGGGTATATCAATACCTGCATTAACCCTTTCGCACCGGACGGGAGCTGTGCCGTCCCAGTCTGTTAAATTTTTGATATTACGGCTGGGACAACATATGTCCCAGTTACTGAAAAATGTCTGGGACAGAAAATAACGCCCACTTCGTACTCCAAGCCAATTTTAAGGATGTCTCATCGTTCTGAGTCCATAAATTTCTCGCGTCAATCGTACCCGATCTAATCAAGCAAGCTACAATTTGATCCATACAGTGTGTAAATATTTTCGAGTGGTAGTTTATTAAGTGTGATTTTTGTTTTAATAAATTCAATTTATTAGGTTTTTAGCCACCACTATTTCTAAATAATTTGAAGGCTCCTTCCTCTGACGAAGGGTCGAAAGAGAATTTACCCTGATAAGTTGAGACAGCTCGCATATATTAGTGAGTCTTCTGAAACTGAAAACACAGAAGGGGAGACCGACAATGAAGTCGTTTCACACTATCACAGTGATTTGTTTGATGATGAAGTTGAGCTCCAAAACCAGAATCCACCATCATTTTCACGGTCCCATCCAACTAACTTTGCACCACGAATGCCACTAGTTACTTACATCAAGGGTGAAACAAATTTCTCTATTGGCAAAGAATCCACCGAAGTGGATTCTTTCTTCAAGATCTTTCCCAAAAGCTTATTCATTTTACATTGCCCAATGTACGAACGAAAGTATAGAAAAAGAAAGAAAGAACATTTGGAAATGCGAGCAAGGAAGTCAATAAGCAAAGGCCCCCTTCCTCCAAAACTATATCATCAACAGCGAGACTTTTCAATGTTGGAAACCATTTCCCCGTTGAGGGAAAAAAAGAAGATGTGCATGGTGCTCAAAAATGAATAAAAAGGCACGGTCGAAAATAGTGTGCACCTCTTGCAACGTAGCACTGTGTAAGAACTGTTTCCATCCCTTACCACACACTCAAGAAACCCAAACTTTAGATACTGATGTTCCTCCACTACTTTCAATTTTTTACCTTTCTTATTTTATAACTGTTAATTTCGAAAAGTGTTAATGATAAAAAAACGTTAAGTAAAATGTCAATAAAAATGAGTTATTGACTCTAGAATTCCGGCCGGGACATATGTTGTCCCATCAATGAAGCTTGTGAAATAATTGTTATTAATGGTGCGCTGTTATGGGGACGTTTATGCGTCTCCAAGACCTTCAACATTTTAGGCATAAAAGTTATTTTATCTAATAATCGCTTGGAGGAGAAATTACTGATCCCGGCGATGGGGCGCACTTGGGCTGATTTTTCGCCGTATTGAAAGGGTTAATTGATGCATTCACACTTTATCTCTCCATAAATAAAATTTGCTGTTAAAGGAAATGGCAAAACTGGTATAACTGACTGAAAGGAGAAAAAACATATTGTTTTGCTTCTTTGATTTGAAACAAATTACACTCATTATTTTTAATGGAAATGTATTTTTTTTATGAATGTTTTATTAAACAATTTAATGCAATGAATC
The DNA here is from genome assembly GCF_043381705.1 of Parasteatoda tepidariorum. Lineage (NCBI taxonomy): Eukaryota > Metazoa > Arthropoda > Arachnida > Araneae > Theridiidae > Parasteatoda > Parasteatoda tepidariorum. Next base: position 57,792,746 of record NC_092209.1, read on the forward strand.
TTATTTGCATCACTTATTGAAAATAAAGAAAACTTTCTCTTGAGAGGATGTCGCAGAATAGAATAAAATTTCCGTTTTAGAAAGTTATCTGCCTTACATGAATGCTATGATTAAAATTCACAAGATATTTCATTAAAAATTATTGCCTTGTTTTTACCCCCGTAAAATATTTAAAAAGCTCTGCTCAATTTGAAAATTGACAAACCTTGAAAAAATCATTGTTAATTATAAAATTTTTGTACCTTGTTAAATCTTTTACATAATTCAAATACCTAATGTTTTTACCTTATTGAAAATAAGATAGAAGAAAAAAAAAGAAAGATTCAAATGTATCACACTGTCTCACGTGGATAGAATTGTTACTAAAAAAAATTTGTCAAGATCCGTATTCGTGAAATTTTTAATGACTTACATTTCAAGAAAAAGATCAATATAAAAATTTTAGATGAAAAGACAATTTTGGAAAAGAATTTGCATTGAAATTGTGGATAGAAAGTCTTATAAAATATCCCAAGTTAAAGTTTGTAGAAATTACTATAATGATAATACATGTAAATAAAATATTAGAATGACAACATTAAACTAGGTGTTCAAACTTAGTAATGATCATTTGAAATCTGTTGATTAGATTACTTATCAATAAAAAATGTGTACATTAATTTCAACTTTCTAATTGCATTTATCTGGACTAAAATAATTGTTAATAACAAGGTAAATTTTATTACAAGTGTTTAAAAATAACAGTGCAAGTTTAGATTTTAGTAACAAATTAGCTCTACAATTGATATGCAAATCTCCAATATTCGATAACTTTTTTTAAAAAAAAAAAAAAAGAATATTTAAAAAGAGATATATAACAATTTTCCTAGCGCCTAAAGTAATATTGGAGACTCTTGAGTTTCATATTTTAACAATTTTATTATTATTATTTTTTTTTAAAAAATAAATTTTATACTATTATAAATTTAATTAAACCTTATTTTTCTAGACCTGAGGACAATTAAAAATTAAGATGAAAAAGGTAAAATTAAGAAAAAATTACTGATAAAACATACCCAGAGTTTCAAAACAAACTTCTCTATTTTTTAGCATGTGAAATCGGTAGACCCATCTGTATCGTGGTCAAGGAGCTGTTCTTAAACCAGGAAAGTTCCGGATTCAAATCCTGCTTCTGGCATGGATGTTATTTCACTCTCTGTGTTTTTGTGTTGTGGGGGGGGGGGGGGATNGGGGGGGGGGGGGGCATTGATCCATGATATGATGATACCGCCTGTTGAGAACCATGAGATTATAAGTGGTGGACATTTGGGGGAAAGGGAATATAAAACTATTAAAAATAATCTTATTTATTGACTAACAGTACTCAAGAGTTTTATAACCTAATTTGCATTTTTAATAACGTTTTTTATTCTTTTTTATTAGACTTGAAATGATCACTTTAGAGATCTTAACTTTTAATAAAGGATTTTAGTGAAAATCAGGGTTTGAAAAAACCCGGGGGAAATTGGGTTTTTTCATGTAGTGCTCATAAACTACTTACTGTGAAAATATTTTTATGTATTAAATAGTGATGTATAAACTTAAAAATAGAAATAAATCCAAAAAAGTTTATGTAAAATATATATATTATAATTAAAATAAGTTTAAAGAATGCACTATCACTAATACATGTTTGAATCTTTATTCTTAAATACATAACTTTTCACAATTTTTAACACTAGAAAGACGGAAAATTGGTATATACCTATATTGCCTAAAAGCAGTCAAAATGACAGGATTGTGAATGCGTAAATAAATTTGTTTAAAATTCATTTTTAACACTTTTTATATTATTTACATAACAAGTTCTTAGTAAATATTAACAATAAAAAAATTATACGTTGTACAAAAAGTCACAAAATTTTAAGAAATTGTGTCATTATAGACATCATTATTTTTCTAATTGAAATTAAACAGTCAAAATGACTTCCTTAGGCAATCTAGTGTTAACTGAAGCACTATAAAATATAAATGCAACAGTAATATAAAAGGAACAAGTTTATAAATCTTTTTGTTTTCGTTTGTTGTTTATGTTTATATATATATGTATATTACTTATTACAAATTTATAATCAGTGAAAACTAAAATTTCATCTAACTTTTACCTTTAATAAAATTAAACTGGAATAAATATTTAATGGTCTTCCATGTTTTTATAATACGATTAATAGAAAGTGAAATTAAAATTACGTATAATTATAAAGAGTATCAGTTACTTGTCCCATTTTTCAAATATTTAACCTTAGAAAAAAGACTGCATTTTTAGATCAATTTTAACTTTATAATTTTAAAAAACAAATTAATTTAAAAATTACAAAAAAGCATATATAAAAATTGTTAGCTTATTTTTTTAAAACCAGAAAATAAAACTTTGTATTTGTTAATTGTTGTTTAATGCATCACTTAATCGAAAATGTTTTTTCATTTGTTTTTAACATTTTTAAACATGATTAAAAGAAACAAAATAAATTATATTAAAATAAAATCTTGAAAATAATATTTAAAAAATCTTAAAGTAATATTTTAATTTTTAACTATTTTTTAATTGTGATAAACTTTCTCCAAATAGTTAAAAATTGTCAGATGTTAAGAGTTAACTTAAAAAAAGATCCATTTCTCTCTTAGATGGTGATACACTTTTACGAGTTTTGTAGCTTTATCTATTTCGTAGTTTACTCTACACCAAATTGAAAGTTGAAAAGTGTCTTTCGATAGAGACAGAGAATGCTGGTGCTGAGTGTAAAGAAATTTTGTGGAAACTTGGAATTTTTTTTCATAATTTTTTTTGCCGTAATTTTCCACTATTCTTTGATGAAAACTGTAGAATAACGGTGTTAAGCATCATTGATTTTGGAAAGTATTCAGGATTCGTAATTTTGAATGCCATAACACCTGGCAGAAATTCTGGATGATGCTTAGAAAGACACTTTTCTGCTAATTGCACTTGTTCATCATTTAAAAATTGTCCCCTTATTTCGGGATCCAGGATGCATATGCTAATAAATGAGGTGGCTGAACAGCTTGATGGAATGTTTATGGGGTTCCAATTCATCACACGATAGTAAGTTAATTCATAACAGCTTCTGAAATTGAAAGGTTTTCTAATTGAAGCTTTTTTAAAGCTTCAGAAACAATTGATATCTGTTTTTCCAAATTGATAGTTTATTGGTAAAGCCCAACTGAATGGCGTATT
>NC_092209.1:57799748-57839191 GCF_043381705.1 Parasteatoda tepidariorum
ATGTATGTGTATATATATATATATATATATATGTACATATATATATATATGTATGTACATATATATATATATACACGTATATATGTACATGATAGTCGGCAAAATAAACTTCAACACCCCCCCTCTCGAATCGGTTAGGGACGGGCCTGTTGGTAAAGCCCAACATTATTTAGTATCTTTGACAAATAATTATTAGATTTATTTTGATGTTCAAGAGCTATCTCTTGATATTTATGATAATTATTGGCAAAAGTTTTTACTCGGTCAAAATATGAACTCCACCTAGTATCATTTGGTAAATGGGGCATCAAGGAGTTTTTTTCATTTGCCCATCCATGTGCTTGATGCATATTTCTAAAATATTTGTTAACTTCCACGATGTGTCCAATGACAGTATTAGGAGATAATTATTTTTCAACCAAATTTTAAAAAAACGTGAAAAAACCAACCAAGTGGGTTTTTTCAAGGTGGGCCCACCCGTGACCTTCGAGACTACTCTCGAAGGTCACGGCCCACCCAATAAAACCCGGGCGGGTTTTTTCAAAGTGGGCCCACTTGGCGAACCCTGTTAAAAATTAAAAATAATCACGGAAAACTTTTTAGATAAGAATTGTGATTTCTCGAAAACATATCACATTTTAGTTTTATTTAATTCACTAACATAAGTTTTTTTTCACCAAGTGTTAAAATTTTGGGAGAGAAATATATTGAGCAATAACCTTAGAAAGTTTTCAAGAAAGTGAATTGTTAGTGCTTAGTCAATGAAAGACTTAGCTTATATTTTGACTTCATTTTAATTCACAAAGATGCTATCAGTATAAGGATAGTAAATTTCACCAATTCCGAAGTTACAGACAGGAAATTAAGGTTAGGCATAATCTTTAATTTTTCACACATTCTTTATTAAAATGGGGAGTCATTGATATTTTTTTTTAATTTACACATAGAAAATCGGAATTCTTATTTAAATAAATTATGTTTTATACCTAATTTTACTAAGTCAATATCAATTAACTAAGATAAATTAAGTTGGCACCTTCTTACATGAACTGTGTGAATATAAGGAGGATTGCCTGATTAAATTCTTACACTAAAACTTTAAATTTGTTTCAAGCTTACATATATCATTTGTATGAGGAAATTATAATTGTTATACAAATACTTTGCTGAGGTAAAATATAATTCATCTAATGTTTTTCCCTTGAGTTCACGTTTTTTGTTCTTGGCCATAGATGGCGCCACTGAAAAACAAGAAACGCACTCTCTGCCTTAAATTGCTTGGCGAGCATCAGCACACCTCTGCATGCCACTAGCAAGCAAATATAGTACAATAAAATCAAAAATATAGTACATAATTATATTAAAAACTATTTTGGCGGTTTGGTTTTCACTTTGCCACAAGATAACGCTTACCACCGTCTAAATGTCAAAAAGTGAATAAATTTAATGTTACTTGAATGAAAGTAGTTACTGTATACAAAAAAAAAAAAAAAAAAAAAAAAAAAAAAAAAAAAAAAAAAAAAAAAATCTTCCATAATTAGAAATGACTTCCTAAATGGTGAAGAGTTCGTTATCACATTTCAACATCGTGGAAGTTGTTTAAAAACATTGAAAATGAGTGATTAAAGAATCATCTTAACATTGAACCAGAATGATGAAAAATATTTAACAGCGAAAAACTTGTTAATCTAATTCCTATGTGCAGGCAAATAATTACATGTAGTGAGAAAGGACCTTAAAACCTTCATTCACTCAGCTCTTCAATTATTATTTTAATTTGTTGTTGTTAATTTGTGATTGAGTGATATCGTTTGATTTAAAAAATATTACAAAAAGTTTCTTTAACAAAAGGAAGGAACTAACATTTTGTGAACATCTTATTAAAATAAATTCCTAAAATGGTTTTGAAATTTTTTAAAAATTAATAAATTTGCAATTTAACAGAAGGGTAATAGCTCATTTTTCAGTTGAAAAAAAAAGTTAACAAACTTTCTTAAAAAGTTGATTAAAAATTCATCACAAGAAAAAACATTGTGTACAATATGTTTATTTTTTTAAATCATAATAAAATATTTACAAAAATCTTACACATTAACTAATCTATTCCATTATATCTGTATAGCTCACATTTCTACAACAAAAAAAAAGAGAGGACATAAAATAATATATACATTTTCACCTTTGAAAGACACATTTGAATCCAGATAAAATATATTTAAGTACATTTTTTCCACAAAAGTAAAACTAGCTACGGAAAAACTTATCACATACAAACCACTCATACATATATGAAGATATTTTGTGCTTAATAGAACACAAAATTGAGCTAGTCTAAGTTATCCAAATTCTCAAAAAGTAATGCTGCCAAAAAAGCAGCAACAGTTATGAAAATGTTTTTGTTTTTTTAAAAAATGGTATAAACAATATAAATACTTTGTCATTGTAGGTTTACTATAGAAATATATAAGGAAAAAAAATACATTTCAAAAACAGATTGTCTCTATGCAAAAAAAAATATTTATTTCACATGACACAAGAATTTTAACAAGGTTAATAATGGGTGAGTTCTGTAACACGGAGCACTTCTGAATTGTTAAAACTGTTGCCAAGTGTAAAGAGTTTAAACGTCATAGTGAGAAAGTATTTCTTTTTCCATTTTTTTATGTTAACAAAGAATTTTAAAAATATAATGAAATTAAACTTCCATTTGTAATGGGAAAAATATAGCACTGTACAGATTTTATTTCTTATTGTATCTTTTTCATAGAAAAAAAAAGAAACATTTATTGGAAAATAGAGAATCTAGTAACTGTAATTTGAATAGACCAGAACAGTGTGGTAGATCTTTAAGTTCCTGAAAATCAAATATTAAAGTCTTTTTTATATATATTTGCTTTGTTTTCCTTATATATTGAAGTATTTTGAATACATAAAAAATTTACAAATTAAGAATTATGATGCCATGAATTGGATTTTCAAAAAGTCAACAGTTGAGAGAATATTTATAACTTCAAGGTTGAAGAGATTTGGAGTTTATATCACTGGTTATCCAGGTTTCAAAACTCACTCATTGACCGTTATAACCTGTTTCTTTTCCCATATGAACGATATGAATTCAACCCATTATTTACATTACATTAAAGTTACTTATTATGGGGCTAATAAAAAATTATAACAATTCCTTTACATTATAAGAATAATAATAAAATATTTTTTAATTTATTATACACAATATAATATATTAAAAACATTTCAAGATCAAAATATGAATATTGCACACAACCAGCAATGAGCTGTATGGGCTCAATCGACCCTTACAATGTATATCTAATTCCATTTAGTTTGCTTGGTATATTTATTGATTCACGCTCAGGAGGAGAAACTCTCTGAGCACTAGGAATAGTGGAAAATGGAAACATACAACGTAACAAAAATTTTATTACTTTTCTTTTTCCAATTGCAAGGGCTATAGTCAAAGTGGATTCTGAGAAAATGCTGCTCCTCTTAGTTTTTGGTAAAAACAAAAATTTAATTTTTGTATAAATTGAAGACAAAAAAAAAAATACGTAAAAAAGAAACTCACTTATCAACAAATAGGTAATTTTCAAACACTTGGATTATAGTGTTGATTAAAGAATTTCTCAAACGTAATAATGTTTTCCTTTTGGAAATTTAAGAAACTATTTGCATTGGGTACAAAATTTATACAGTTAAAAAAAAAATATATATCAATTATCGTATAACACACATTATTATAAAAAATAATAATAAATATTATAATAATAAATATTATAATAATAAATATTATAATAATAATATTATAATTATAATATTGTAATAAATGTTATAAAAAATAAATCAGGATCAATTAAAAAAAGCAGACTGCAGGCAAAATGTTTACTATTTTATAAAAAAAAAAAATTATGTTTTGTACGGGTTATGTGGAGCCAATGCTAAGTAAAAATATTCATATTTTGTTTATACAATATGAATTTTAAAGTTTCTATCTATTTATATTGTGCATTAAAGTACATTAATAAGTGGCAAGATAAACACAATTGTTTTGGCAGAAATCTTTTCCAATCAAATGATCTAAATCTTTTATATTTATACAAGACTGAAAAATATTTTGGGTTTTATTGTTGAATATTACCTCTTTTTTACAAATATGCTTATGTCTGGTAAATCCAATTTTTAAATAACATTTTTTAACTAAAAGAATCTAAGTAAAAATGACCATTTGAAAGTTGGTTTACAAACACGAAATAAGAGATGACAGTTTTAAGAAAGAGGTCATTTGATTTGTCATCTCGTAAGAGTAAGATCAACCTGCCAGCATGCGTGTCTGTGCAAATCTCATGACAAATTCAGTATTAAATGTACTTTTTTGCATACTGCAGAGCTGAAAGTCTTTTCTATTCCTCTTTTTAACTCTTTCTCACATCGTGGAATGTTCCAACAGGAAGTAAATTAATTTTTATTTTTAATCGAGGTTTTGTGTTACGTGGTTGTTTGTTCATAAAATTTACAACACACACTTGGTTGTTGCGAAAATTCAAAAATATTTCTTTCTTTAATGTTTTGTAATATTGTGTTAAAAATTGCTGTGTATTATTTTAATTTGTATAAAGTCGAATCTATAATTTTTTTATATCGGTTTTCATGGTTTCTAAAAAATATATACAATTTTTCCAGCATTCTTTGAGAATTGTCTGATGGGACAGAGAAAAAAGGAGGAAACAATTGGATTTGAGATTGATAGCTATTTGAGTGAAGAACGATATATTTCCGGTGATGACGATAATAATGATTCAGAGAAAAGAAATTATTGTTATGCATGATTGAAAAAAAAGGACACCATGTAAATGTAAAATAATTGCTCTCAAGTGATGGCACTGATTTGAAATAACGAGAGCTGTGATAGGCTACAAGAGGGGGGGGGGAAAGAGATAGCATTAATGAAATGCAAGACATACCTTAGATACACTTGCAAACATCATTCAGTTAACAAAATTATTTGCATGGAATGCTGTGAGAATTTCGAACAATGAGAGATCTCCTTAAATTTTATTTTTTTATTATTACTCTACTTAGCAGTGGCGGATCCAGCTGGGAGGTCATGGTTACTATGATTCATATTTTATTGCTTGAAATAAAAATAAAAATTTTCACTGGAAGAAATTTAAACAATAAACGGCTTTGATAGAATATAACTTAATATCACAAATAAAAAAATAAGTAAAATGAATGATATATTCAAAAGCTTTAAGAACAGTATGTTAGCATTGAAGACTCTAAAATGCAACTATTTAACTAATTACTTGATTAAAAACTTCATTTGCTTCAAAAATACACAAAATGGAAATATCATTTGCCATATGCACTCAAAAATAGAAGCCCATTTTCAAGACTTTCTAGACTGGAAAAAGATTTAATTGTGTTAACTGCAGAATCATAGTCAATACAGATAAGTTCACCAATTTTTTGATCTTGAGAGGAGCACTCCTGCCTCTCAACCCTACCACTACAGCCCTACTCACTGTCTTTAGGTGTTCTTGAAGATTGTTGGAGTTTTAAATTTCTATAAATGCACTGTAGGTAATTTAAAAAACATCAGTGCTATTGTTCTAGCAACCATATAGATATGTTTAATATGAAAGAGTATTACATGAAGTCCTGTTCTTTATAGTTTTCTATTAAAGTATTTTGATGGAAAAAAAGTTGCCACTTAATTACTTTGAAGTTTAACTAAAGACATCCAATTCTACACAAAATAGCAGCGTTAATATTTTTACAGCTCACCACTACACATAGTTAAAAAAAGATACATTCCAGGAAATATACGTAATTTTATACATACAAAAAGGTTGGAATTAAACTTGCATACACAATTAGTAATTTTTAAGACAAATACTGTCACAACCCAACTCAATATAATTTTGGTCGTTTCTGGCTTTAAATGACATAATCTTACAATATGAAACACACGATTCTAAACATTAATGTTTCATTTCAGATCAAACACATAAATAAAAATTATTGCAACATTGAAGCTACGTTACAATACCCCAGAAATAAAACTTTTTTTTTTTTCAAAAATATGATTCGAATAAACATTGGGTTAAATGTTTCTTTTTTTTTTTCTTCAATAAATTAAAAATGCTTGTCAATTATATCTTTTAAAGAATTTCGATAAAAATGAACATAATCTTGGCGGAAAATAAAATATAATGAAACTAAAGTAATACTTAACAGCATAATGACTTAGCTTTAAGGAATGTAAGTTTTAATGTTCAAATAAATATTAGTTACAAATAATTACTTGAACTAAATTCGATGTGGAATGCTAAATAAATTAATGCTATTTAAATATGTTTTCTGCCACACCATGCATCTGTTTTTTAAATAACTAGTAAGAAGAAAAAAAAAACTAATTATTTAAATAGATACACACATTATAATTCTAAGCAAAATGACGGATTTCTAAATATGGCGCAAAAAATTATTAATAAAATCATTTTTAAAAGATAAATTTTATGCTGTTGGCTTAGATATATTGCATAGGTTACAAACTTTGTAGTTTTATATGCAATGAAATCCCAATATTATATACATACAAGCTTATTTTTAGAAAATGTATCCCTATTAAAAGGAATAAAAATAAAATGTACCTGAAATAGAAAATTGCAATATCATCTTAAAAAGTTCCACAATGCCAATCATTGCAAATTTTTGTAGTACTTATATGTCTAAGATTTGTCTAGAGAGTATACAAAAGGCATTTACAAACTATGTCAAGTACCTATTTCCCATTAAATTTCTCTCATTTTTGGTAATTTTTTTAATTTATTCATATAGCATTTTAATACATATGACCAAGGTTTATTGCTCAAATTCTCAGCTGCTTACAGAATATTTAATAAATTATTTTTCCAACTCAAGCCTGAGTCACACATTCTTTTCCTGATAAAAAAAACCACCAAACCTTAAAAAAAAAAAACATTTAATTTTAAATTCGTTTTGCATTTAAAATTCAAAAAAACATGATAAGGAGGTCATGAGTAGCTCTTTATTTAAAGAATAAAAATAAAAATATTTATTCGCTATCAGTAAATATCAGTGTCATTTAATTCTGTCTTTCCAAACTTTGTAATTCTGAGTCCAATTTAGAAGACACAGGAGCTCTTAGGTCAAGTATCCATAATTCTAATGAAGATTTTTTTTACATAAAAGCCATTTGAAATTGTGTTAAAATAACTTAAATTCCACACTGGGTTTATGAAATGAAACTTTAATCTGGAATATTCCAGCATCTTCATCTCTATAAAACTTGAGCATAAACTTTTTGCCCATTATCTTTCAACAATTGTAGACTAAGTTTAATTTTACGGCAATTGAATTTTTAAATTTCAATGTGCCAATAAATTAAAACAATTTTTTTATTAAATATATAAAAGTTTAATTATTTTTTTATCAGAAACTGTATTGTAAATTTGTATTTAAAGGTTATTCAGTCAATTTGATTGAAATTAAAAAGAGAAAACAAAAATTCTTAATATAATTTAGACAAAGCCTAGAAAATATAAAACTTACTGACTAAGCATGTGCAGAGAAATACACAGGTAAAGGTGAATGCAAATCGAAAATAAATGCAATAGAAGATTATCACATGTACAGTTATTGCTTTAGAGAGGTTTATAATAAACTATGCACTGAGTATAGATTTAAAAACATGTAATAAAAACTTATGCGATGTAATAATTTAATAGAGAAAAAAAAACTTTTTTAACCATTTACAATGCTTTATACTATAAAATAGAAGAATTTTAAATTTTGCAAAAAACATGCCAGTTTAAAACACACAATCTATTAAATATTCAATTTATAAAATGTATAAAGATAAATACAAAATATGACAAGCTCACAATTATCATTATAATTTAAAAAAGATAGTTAATATTTAGCATAATATTATTAAATTATATTATTCCATCTATTATATTTCTTCTTCTTTATCACTTACTATTTAATTTCTAAGGTTTTGACTTGCCAGAAATGAACCTATTCAGCTTTCAGCACAAATCCCAGCTTTTACTAACTAAAATTTATTGTATTTTAAAAGTCTTTATAAGTAGATATGCAACAAATTCAATTTATTCTATTAAATGAGATTTTAGAAATCCAAAGCTCTTTTTAAAGGGATATGTGGACTTGTATTCATTTTTTTTCACACTCTTTAATAAAATAACTGACAAAAATTTGCTTATAAAACTAAAATATAATGCAAAAGTCTATACCGCTAATAACTCATCCTTTTATAATTTAAGACATTTTAATCATTTAATTTTATTATTTTTATATTCACAAACTATGAATATCAAAAAGAATTCAGAGTAAATAAAATTTTAAAAAAAAAACAGACAGCGTTTGGAAATAGATAAATCTATCTATAAAAAAATCTGATTAAGAAATTATAAAACTTTTAAAGCATAATCAGTTATATGTAAAATCACATTCAATGAATAAGAAAGGGAATGATGAATTGCAAAATTTACTACAAAAAATAGGAACTACTAAGCTGTTACTTAAGCAATTGGTAAATTTTTAACTAAAAACAAAACTGTTATCAATATGTATTATAAATAATCCTCATTTCAGACCTATTCGCTTTTACTATTAAAAGAAATGTAAAAAAAAGTTTAAAAAAATTAATTTTGTGATAACTATTCGTACAAGGAAATAACAAATATATCAAAAAGGGGGATAACAACAACAACAACAAACATAATTTCTAAAACCCCTTGTCCTTAATAACATCACAGATGATTCAGGTAAGGATTAAGAAAAATCCTTCCAATATTTAACAGTATATGTTCGTTTTTCAGCATTTAAAATGTATAGAAAATGTGTTAGCTCATGGCATGGGTGGTAATGTTGATGATCTTATGGGTTGTGTATGGATTTCCACTCTTTCTTCTTCATGGAGTGCACGTTCAACATCTTCATAACTTGGAGGCAGTGCCTACATAATATAAAGTAAACAAAGTCTGAACTAATACAATAATGATGTACTCTTTATGTTAAAAAAATTTTTTATTCCTTTTCATGATGGAATTTTTGAAAAACCAATTTTTATACTTTTAACACATTAAATTCAAGGGAATTCTTTAAAAGTATCACAAATTAAGAAAAGAAAGTTAATAAAGATCTTAATTTTTTTCCTAAAAAATTGTACTTTTTTTAAAATTTAAATAAGAAAATGATTTTTTTTTACATTTGTCAATTAAAGCTTTGATAAAATGTATTAATAATTTTTAACACTAAAATACATAATATACAAATTAATCACTAAGTAAATAAATGCATAGATAATTTTATTTAAGCTCAACATTCTCATGAATTTGTAAAGACAAAGAACTAATTTGCCAAATAAAAAATGAAGTCTAAATGTAGGGTTCACACCAGTAATGAAAGTTTAGTGGTTCAATAGGACCACCTAGGTATTCATTTAGCAGTCCAAAAATTTAATATGGTAATAAACTTGAGAAGAAAAAAAATCAAACTTAGCCATTACATAATTCATGTTTTGGTACGCATCAAAAAATATTAATTGCCCTCTATATAACTATAATAACAAAATAGATTCATTACCCCATAATGATTGAAAATTAGTACTTATTAAAATTAAATAAAAAAAAGCTTAAATAATAATAAAACAATAAATTCAACATAGGGACTAAAATACTGAGATTAAATAAATAAGTAAATGAGAAAAGCAGAGAAACTAAAAACTAACAAATATTTTATCATTAAAAATTAATTATCCCTAAATTGTAAAATTTAAATTAAAAGTTATAAAGGTAAATTCTAAAAAAGCAAAACATATTATTTTATTGATCAGCAAATATATTGTTAGTACTTGAATGCAAAGCACAGCACAACATGTAAATTAGAAATTTCAACATTTAATTTTAAAATTTTTTTGCATCACTTTTGTAATACACTTTCAGTTGTTACATTCGAATACCACACATTTGAGTTCTATACTATGCGTAAAACAATAAAATGAATAAATTATTTTTTTTAAATGTCTGGAATTCTATGCAAAAAAATTTTTTTTACTACTTTGCAAATTGCAAAAATATTTCAAGGCGACAAATTTGTCGCCCAGGCATATTTTAGGAACATTTGCAGAGCATTTGGCGACACTTGCTGCCATACTGGCGTGAACCCTATATCAAGGGTAAGGTATCAAATCTACTTAAGTACTCTTGACAGAGAAAGTCTTTTTCATAATTTATAAATATGCAAACTACATATTTATTAATTTTTAAAAGTACTTATATTGAAATAAACATAAAACTAAATAGGTATAAATGTAATATGTTTATTATTTAGCTAAGTGTTTTATACAGTTAAGAAAAAAATGTAGTTTCATCTTTCAATCTTAATCCATCTGGATAAAACATTCTATCAATGGAATCAGATTTTTAAAAAAATTACTAACTTCAAATTATCTTTATAAACTGAACAGTATAAAAAATATTTTCAACAAAAATATTTCAAAATATTTAAAAAAATTACTAACTTCAAATTATCTTTATAAACTGAACAGTATAAAAAATATTTTCAACTAAATCAATGATTTAAAAAAAAGTGTGTTTTTAGTCAATAAATAAAAATAAAAAATCAAATGATTTAAATTCTGCAAATCTTGAAGAAATATGCATTGATTTAAAACTTATGTATTTCCTATTAAAAAACCATATGGATTAAATCAGTCAACAACATCTTGAAAACAGCAATTTTTACAATTGTGGTTTTGATTATAACAACTTCTCTCAGATTTTAGTTAAATTTAAGAACATGTCTATAACCTATGCAGTTTTTGTTATCACATAGGATATTTCTTATTAGTTTATAGTGTTTACTTAACTAATCTTCCGTAGCCATTTTTTTTTCTAGTTTTTTAAGATTTTTTTTTTTAAACACTGAACAAAATAGTTGGTCACAAAATTTTAAATTTAATTAAAAAAATTTTTAAAAATAATTGAATTTCCTTCCACCTAGCTAACTAAAAAGTACCGAAAACCACATAATACCTGTACTGCAGCTTCATAGGGTGGAGGTTTATCTTGATTTGAAAGTGTATCACATAAAGAAGTTTCTGCTTGCGCACAAGCTGTATAATGTGCTCTCTGCATTTGACGAACTCTGTGCTGTGAGCTTCGAGGATTAGCTCTGTATATACGTGGCATGCCTCGAGGAAAATATGTAGTAAATGGTGTTGAATATTCATTCTGGATATGGGCATTAGGATTTGATTGAGTGAATAAAGTGGCATTATCTTCAGTTGTCATTCGTTGCCTAGCATCACCCCTTATACGTTTTGCCTGCCATTTTCTTATCCTACAAAATAAAATATTCATTAACAGTTAATGCTGTAATTATTATATTTTAGGCCTCACAATCCAAGTAAAAAAATACAATGTAACTTCTAACCCTCTCATGCTTAAATCTTGGGATGTGGTAGTTCAGTAGTTAGAGAATCAGATACCGGTTCGTACCGGCAGAGATTTGATCTTTGACTACGCTAAGACCCACCATGTACATGCGATATAAGTATTCATAAAATGTGTCCTGTGGTTGGTCACTGAGCAATACTATGGTTACTGGATCTGGAGAAAATTTCATTCCCCTTCAGATCTAAGTCTAAATTGAACAATCGGCGTTACAAATGAGAGGTACGGCCATCTATCCATAGGGTTCTAAGCAAAGATGTAGTTTCCCCTTTGCAGTGCTCTTTTGTCAAACGAAATGTGTACCTTCCTGACTCCAAAATTCGCAAAAGGGCAATGATTGGCAAGCTCTGTTTGTCTAAGTGACTATAGGAACAACAACATACTTAATACCTCATATGAACATCCAAAACAAATAAATAAGCATTGCAAATATTTCAATTGATAGATTCATTTAGGGTCCAGAAAAATATGTGGTTAATTATAGTGTTTTTTTTTTTTTTTAGAAATATCTTCATATCAAATATTATCTACATGCACAGGGATAAGTTACTCACAAAAAAAAAAAAAAANAAAAAAAAAAAAAAAAAAAAAAAAAAAAAAACTTAAAGGGTCACAAAATTATTTATCTTCTCTAAATTTAATTCCAAGAAAATTTTAGTTCTTGACTTTCTACTAAATGCTTTAATTTTTGCAAATTTTATTATCAATACATAAGCCTTAAGCAGCACCAAAATCATAGCTATTCCTCCATTTCAGCTGACAACACTTGAGTCATTTTCAACTTTTTGTATTAAGTTTACTTATTCCCTTACAATATTCAAAAAAGTCTCTCTTGATGCATTGCTATTTCTATAGTCCTAAAAATTAGCTAAGATTAAAGTGACTTTGATCTAAGAAACAATGAAAACAATATATTTTCAATTAGGGACTTGCAAACGACACGACAAGTAGGTGTCAAACCTTATTGGCTGCTGAATCATGGTATAAACAAATGCTGGCAGATATCCAATAAAAGTTGTTCTGAAAAATGATTGAGGGTAATAATAAACCATACATACTAGATGTAAAGTTAACACGCCATCTTGTTTAAACATAACCAGCTGATTTCAGCATTCTCCTTTTTCCCACGTAGACAGTATTCAATTTTTTTTTTTCTAAAATTATCTTTGCTGACGTGATTACTGATCTTTACTGACACATGCTGATGCAAACTTTTGATGTGCAACTCACTAAAGTTAAGCACCAAAATAGAAATATTTAACTATATTGCAATATACCCAACACTGGAAAAAACTACAAAAACTGATAAAAGGATATACTTATAAACATTTATTGTGGAAAAGAATTTTGAAGATAAACAAAGATGAAGACATACTTCTTATCTTTTTTAAAATCACATCAAGCAAAAAAAACTTTTCTATAAAAAATATTACTGAGTAGCAAAAACATTAAGAAGTTACTGTTTAAGATAATTAAAATTTTCTTGCCCTTACCAGCTACCTTAAAAATTTTTTCTAAGAAATAAAAAATAAAGACTTTAACTCACCTTTTAGATAAACACTTGATAGCCACCAAACACAGCAAAAATGTGATGATGATAGTGAATACTATGAGCAAAGTTTTCCAAGGAAAAGGTATAATTGGCAATTCTGGATTCACATACCTGGCAGAAACTAAGAAGAAAAAAAATCAATGCCTATCAAGTTTGTTAAAACTCTCAACTTTTAAAAAATTAAAAAAAAACTTATGAACATTGGTTCAGACCCATCTATGTTCATTTTGAAATAAAGAGACTTAAAGTTCAATGAATATTTCTTTAAAACTAATCTGATCTGTGATTCACTCTATTTGGCAACAGAAATAAGTTGAAAAAATAATAGTTTCAAAATATAACACGCATGACTTTAACATGAAAGAGAAGCCAACTCCCTTTATTATTATTTAATGGAACTCTAAAAAGGCCTTTTATGGGCCAAATAATACATTTTTGTACAAGAAATGTTAAGGAAAAAAATTAATAGTTATTTTATTTATTTATTTAACATAGTTTACTGCATAATATTACAAATTTTTTTATCATTATTCATTAACATTACAGCTATTAAGAAGTTTCGGTAATTCGTAAGTGGAAGATATGTAACTCACCAACACAAGTGTGTAATCGTGGAATTTTAAATGCATCTAAAACAAAGAACTCAGATTTTCCATCTCTACTTCTGCAGAAACAAGGGATCATTTTACAATAAGCTCCAACATGATAATGACGACAATCCCCATGATTTGTACAAAAAATAGCAATGGAAGAATCTAGAAAGAAAAAAAAACGTTTTAAGCATGTTAAAAATTTATTCATTCAGTTTCATGTTTAATGTGAATTTTGAAAACTAAGATCAAGGGTGATCTTCGTTTATTCTGAAAATCAATTTTATTACAAAATGAGAAACTAGTTTATAAAGTATCAAAAACATTTTACGGTGGGTTGGTTCTAATGCCACTTGCCACACGGGCAAGTCTGCTTGGTGAAACCAAGCAAATTTAAGGCAGAGTGCGCGATTCTTGTTTTTCAGTGGCGCTGTCTATGGCCAAGAATTCGACTTCTGCACATCATACGTCACACCTGTTTGTAAGGCGGACCCATTCATAATTCCATTCATTCATCCACAGATGGTAATTTTGACCTGAATCAGAGAACGATCCATCTCTAATCCAGTACCCTCAGAGGTTATGGGAACATGGAGGACTTTGCGACTCAACAGAATTTTAACGAGCACCAGTCACCAACTACACGGGGAGTCTTCGGCCGGTGGGGTTCGACCCTACGAACTCTCGGACATGGGCCCAGCGCCCTACCGACCAGGCTATCCCGGCCCCAAAATATTTTATACAAGTAGAATTTACATTTAAAAAATAATAAAAAAATTATTGTCTGTGTTTAATAAAAAATTAGTAATCTTTAACCTTTAATGCAAATAATTTAAAATATAATCTGTGTGTTGAAGTAGATTAATAACTAATCCCACAGAATTATACACTATTCAAAAATGGTGCAAATTTATTTTTAACAATTTTACCCCCATGATGAATCTTTGAAAAAAATCGAGGGATCTTTGTAATGACTCTGATTGGAATTTTTAAGTGTCATAAATATGTGAATCATAATAATATATATTTTCAAAAGGATATTAGACTGATTCTTTCATAATAATTTCAATATTGCTTCATTACTAATAATACACAATAACTTTTTTTTTTGAAAGAAAAATACAATGAGTCAAGGATGAAATGGGGTTGATATAAGATATTTTCAACAAAAATGGGTCACATTGTCTTAGAACCCTTTATACAATTTTTTGAACAATAAAAAAGTTGACAGTGCAAAATAATATTGAGAAACCGGGGGGGGGGNTCTTGATCAGGGGGGGGGGACTTATAATCTTATTTTCCAAAATAAATCAGAATTTATTTATTTTTGCCTTTCAGTAAAGTTAATTGTAAAAATTTTGTATTAAATATCTTTCAAAAGAAACAATAGATACCGATGAAATGTCTTTCAAAAATTATAATACAATGACTGTTTTCTATTTTAGTACTAAATGAGCTTTAAGAATACTTTATTTCAATTATTATAGACAATTAAATTAAAAATATGTTAATCTCTATCTCTACTTGTAATTTTTAGTGTAAAAACTACTTGCAGAGTAATGTAAAATTAGTCTTACTTTTTACACACAAGGCAAGTTCATCATCATGAACATTCGAAACAGCATGTTGTAACTTTAGAGTGCAGACTAAGGTGCAGTTATCTTGCACTTCATGTTGTAAAAAAGGAGCATAAACGTCATGACATAATTCTATTTGTCCTAAGAAACAGAACAATAATAAAATGACATTGAATCTTTTAACTACATGCAATCAATATCAGAAAAATAGAATAAAATAATGTCATACTAATAATGTTAATACTTACTATAATATCTTATGTTCTAAGTATATTTATTATTTCTAACACATATATTAAGACTAACATGTTTTTAAATATCTAATTCCATTTTCTATCTAAATATCATATAAGAATATTTTTAATTGTTCTTATTAAGTACACAAGCTAAAAAAAAATTTATAACTTCAAAAAACTTTTTATCTAATAAAAACAATAAAATTAAACTTTGATTTAAATTCTCAAAAATAAAATTTTTTAAATAATTTCCTTCCATTCATTACATACAAAGATTCTGATTATGTACTAAAATTGTAGTGATCTATTTGAAGAGATAAAATTGTAAATGATCTTTATCAAATCATTATCAATTTTTCTTTACAAACAGATAAACACTTCTTATTAACTCTTTAAATACCGAGCCCACCAAACCACAACATGCCCAGAATACCGCAAACGCCCGAAGTAGGAAAACGAGTAGCAAAAATTTCCCTGTCTTACTCTGGAATGACTGATCCTCTCTTTATTCACCTGTGGAAATATCCCCAAAATAGGAGTTCAAAGGGAAGAAAGACATAATTTGAAGCAAGAATATCACTATCGTAACGAGATTTATAAAATGTTAATAAATGCTTGCATTTGTTTTCGGTTTTTTTTTTTGTTTAATTTTATTATTTATATTGAAACATAAGTATGTAATTCCATGTAATCCAGTTATACAAAATCTAAATAAAGCATTTAATTTGATAATAATATTCTCGCACAAATAAAATCCTTTTTCTTTTCGTTGTAAAACAAAAACTAACATAATTCAATAACTTAAATGATTGAAAAATAAATTTTAAATTTCTTAGAAACCAACATTTGAAATTAACATCAGTCATTAAGGATAAATTAATTTGGTGATAGTACTAAAATATTATTCAACCTAAATGTGTGTCTTATTTTACATCAATTTACAATATGAAATACGAGAAACTTTTCTTATTATTTAACAAGGCTCTGAAACCATTAAAAATATTATCCCCAGAAAATATTATCATAAATTGAAAAAGTGGATTGAAAGCAAACAAAATAAATGTTCAACTATAAAACAATATCTTCAAAGCTTAGCAAATATATATATATATATATATATACACATACAATGTCTAAATTTTTATTTACTAACTATTAATTTTTCTTAATTTCATTTTTAAAAATTTTAATGACTATATATAATAATCTATATTTAACTACTATATTTAATGCATAATTTTTTAACCTCCGACCCCATCGTTAATCAGCCAGACAGCTATTCTTTACGTATGCTAGGGAACACAATTACTTCCTATTTCAACAATGCCTTCTAGGCTAAGATTTATCCTTCTGTCACGTTTCGCTTGTAATTATTTCTTTTTGAGAATGGGACTAAATTGTTCTGCATTTTACTGAACAGTTGGAAATCGGCATCTGTTTAGACATATGGTGCAGTATATATGGGAGTGGTGACAAGAAATTTCTTTGAAAGAAAAGGGGAATATCAAAGGAATTTCTTACACTACCACACCATAATTTTGGTGACAAAGATATCAGTTCCAACTTCAGGTAGAAATGGAGAAAATCTACTATATGACATGTTAATTTTCATTTAACAATAGCCTTTAGAAGCTATGCTGATAACGCTTATCTTCTACAGAAATGAATGAGTAAATTGTAACACATCTGGGTAGTCTGACAGCTGAATATAGAACATTCAATATGAAGGAAAAAATGCATTCATGAGAAATTAAGAGTTAACTACAGATAATCCTCCTGTGAAGAAACCCTTTTGTATGAAGATAAGGCGTAAAATTGAAAATAAATAAATTCATAGAGATTTAGCTATTTTAAGAGTTTTGACACCAACACATTCTCCACTAGTAAAATTCGTGTTTTTAGACCAGGTGTTAACAATTAATTAAAAAAATGGGTCGTTGCAGCTTAAAGTGCAATACCTACGTAATGACAAGCATTGAAAAGGTGAAAATAGCGAGGCATTCATAAAACAGCAAGACAACGTGAATGATTTACAGCTGTCGAACTACAAATGCAGAATAAAGTTCAAATTTCAAATAATAATTTTGGTACCCATCAAAGCAGTTTTTTCTCTTGGATCCTACTGCTATAAATATAAAAACTATTTTGTAAGGCATTAAAACCTACGATCTAATTCTAATAAAATAATGTTTAATTATTTATTTTATATTTAAAAATAGATTTATAATTAATTGAGTAATCTTTCAGTCTTGTAGAATAATATATTTTAAAATTACTGTAATTTCTTTTTTCCGAAAACACTGCAAATTTCGAGCTGTTTATTATCTTGATCAATTGATATATTTTTAAAGACACAATAACTAAATAATTTAATGTTTAAAAAAAATACTTTATCACCATTACTCCAGTTTATTCTTTTCAACGTAAGTTATCAAAAAAGTTCAGATAAAAAGAAGTAGCCAGCTTAATAATTTAGGTTAATTAATTTTGAGTTTATATTAGTTTCTACATCACTCTCTGTCTTTCAAAAAAGTTAAAAAAATACTACATTTCTTAACTATAAATTTTAAGCTTATGAGAATATGATTTTATTTTTACAATAAAACGTTTCATTTAACTTTTTCTCGAGAAGTATTATCAGAAGAAGTTCAGTCGTTAGGGGCAACAGTAGTTTCAGTTGGTGTTACATCTTCGAATTCATCTTCATCCCCTGATTCATTAAAATCCGACTCATCCTGTCTCATCATTGAAAATTAATTTAATTGAAAATTATTTTCGGTCGAAGGACCTTTACAGCGAAAATACATTTTGGTTTATATATATATATATATATATATAAATAAACAGGAGAAAACAACTTTACAAAAGCGGAATGATATAAAACAAAACTTTTGTTGAAAAATCCCTCTGCCTTCTTCCCTTTTTGTAAATTAACTTCAAGGACGATTACTGCCACACCTCCCCCATTGTGTGTTATTTTTCGAAAAGGGGGAAGAATCTCTAACTCGTTTCACGGGCACTTCGGGCGTTTTCAGTAGTCTAGCTTACGAGGCGTCTAGGGCGTTCCGGTAGCGAAAGAGTTAAAGTTACTTAAATAATACTTCAGAAAATTTGATAAGTGATTAAATTTAATAAAATTTATAAAATATATAAAAACATAATTAATTTTTATACTCTGAAACAAATCTAGAAATATAATATAGATTATACAATAGACCCTCCTTAAATGGTGCCTTGTTATATTTTCAATAAAATAAAAAAGATAGGTACAGGAAACTTTAAATAGGTATTCCTTCACTATATATATAAATATTGCAATTTTGAGTGTGAGATATCTCTTCATAAACCAACACACAATATTTCAAAGAATAAAGTAAAACAGCGTAAATGTTCCCTAATTTGTGTTTTGTTCACATTGTTTTATTTTATTCATGGGTAGCAAAAAGCATACCCTGTTCTTAATTGAATAGTTCAGTGTTTTTTGGAATACATAGAAAAGACAGAAAAATCCTGCCCATTCTTCCTAAAAGTAAAATATATCAATAAAATATTATATATTTGGTTTATGGTAATTTTAATCAACTAAGTTATCCCGATATATTGACTTTAGTTACTATACAACTCCTTTTCAAAGATAAAGCTCTTTTCTCCTCTTCCAATATGCAATAAATTGGTCAAATATTTCTTGCACACGAAATTCTATATTTAGTGGCCAAAACATTTTTAATAGATGAAGAATAGACTCGTTATAATAATTTCATATCAAAGAAACAAAAGATACTTAATATTTGTTAAAACTCGAAGTGAATACTGCAAGACTCATAAAATAATATGCATTAAAATTATTTTAAGTATAAATTATTAAAATAGTTTTGCCTAAAAGCAAATTTTGATTAAAAGTTTAAAATGCGTAAAAAAAACATCTGCTTTAACAATTAAATATGACGAAAAACGAAAATCATATAACATGAATACTAAGCACACATCTCTCCACCAAGTAAAATAAGGAAATGTAAACGACTTAAAAATTATTTTAAACGTTTGTAAACTACAATTCTATTATTATATGATTGAAAACAAGAAAATCTTGAATTAAAACATCTAAATTAAGTACCTTCAACTGTGATTATCACACACAGAAATGATATGATAGTAAATGCATAAATAGGATGATGACTTAATGTAGCCATTAGACATACATATAGTAATTAAAAGTGAAATCATAAGAAATGTATATGATTAACTACAAAAAAATAAGCTTCATTTAAATAAACATAAACATGCATGTCCTTTATTTACGAAATTTCAGATTGTCAAAATTTTGACGTTGCCAGATTAATGAGCTTAAATCAATTTGGTTCTGGCAAGTAGTAAAAAGATTCATCGTTAGATGTCGCTAAATTACTTACCCTCTTTCATCCTGTGGCAATTATAAAAAACTGTAAAAGAGGTCGATACATTTTAGAAACATATTTGTGATTGATATTGTTAGCTCACCCCCCCCCCCTTCCTTGTTAGAAAGGAGAGAGTGATTTTTTTTCAGAATTTAGCTCTAAAATTTATTGTTTAGAATGTTAAGAACCATAATTTAAAAACTTACAGAAATGGTTATGAGGTTATGTTTAAGATTCTTCTTAAATAATTTCCTTATTCACTGAACAAACTCTTATTTAAATGATTAAAAATGAAGTAAATTTTCAATTGCCTATTTGCGGCTCTAAAATAAAAATAAAAATTGAAAAGCTCGTTTATGGATTATATATTATCCCCCAACTGTTCAACATTTTTCAACAACATTTTTCATAGCTTGGATGAAGAAAAAAAATTTGTTTTGAAAAGTATATATTTGCTGTATGTACGTTGAAGCACAACGCTTAGCCGCTAACAAATTCACTTATTTTCACTCGCTGCAGTACAAATAAAAATAAATTAAAGATCAGCCATTCTTATATTTTTTCCAGTTCTTTTTATGACTTATATAGCCAGTACTATTATACTTTTTGACTGACTCAGATTCAAAAAGCCCCTTTCTTCAGTTAGGATAAAGTTATCCATATATTTCAACCTCGATGATGAAATTTGAATAAATATAATCTTATGTTGTGTGCTTGGGCAATACTTTATATGAGTTAAAGGAAAAGTTCACTGCGGAAACGTAACTTTTTTCTTAAAGACAATCTCAAGACTTTTAAAAAGCTGGCTGCGTTTTTTTACTTTTATTCATGAGCAAAATTTACCAGAAATAAATTGTCTTTTATTTCTATTTAGATTTGCCAAATAATTTTTTTAAGTGCCAACTTTTTCGACACAAAACACTGCAATAATTCTAAATTTATAAACGTGAGTTTCATGCATTTGACATGACCAAAAATTTATATTAAAGATTCATACATTTAACCAGTGGGTAACAGTCATCAGTTTTCATTTCCTGTCAAAATGGTATAATTTTATTGCCAAAATTTATAATAAATTAGCAAAAAATATATAGTACAATTTGTAATTTTTTTAAATACCTTTCAAATCAATCTCACAGTGTCACATTTGTATTTCAAACATATTGCAACAGGCACCATATTATGAAATATGAAGTTTTTGGAAAATGTTATGTGTTCTTGTCTGATTTCTGGTTGTTCACACTGGTTTTTTTTACCCACAAATTTCAGGTAATTTTCCAGAAAAATTACAATTGCAACTTTGCACATGATTGTTGATAAGCCAATTAATACTTCAAAAGTATTCACGATTAGGTTTTTCTCTCTTAACAAAAAAATAGAATAATTGATCTGGACAAAATGAGTCCCACAGTGAATTAGTAGATCACTGAAGTCAATCATCACTGGCTGCTTGCAATGAGTGGATGGATCACTGCTTTGGTCAGTCAACGTAGGAACCGAGAGTATGCGGATTTGGTCCTCGTTAAACTGATCTATCCAGAACCATCTTTACGCATGGGCACCACCGGGCAGTGGTCGAGGGCCTCAGGGGGCCCTTGAGAATCTCACTTTTTATAAATTGTATTTAAAGAAAACTAAAAATAAACAAAATTGCCTTATATATTTCCTTTAAATAAATATATTCAACTGCATAAAGTGTGTAATTTTTCCCCCCTACAAATAGTGATTGATTATCATGCAAACAACAATAATTTGAATAGTTTATCATCAGGGAAACTTAAAAAAACAACCGAAATCTTTTTTTCTACGTTCCAATGAAGTTTTTATGTGAATTCGGTTTTTTTTGTGTCTACTAAAAACAAATTTAAATCAAAATGTATTTAAATTTGTTCAAATTGTTGCATATGTTAAAAATGCTTTATTTTGTGTATGTGAAGTTTTTTAGTTCGATTTTAAGCAGTATGTCCTGTTATAGGGTCCCAAAACATTTCTGTGCCCGGGGGTCCTGCGTGTTATGAAGACGGCCCTGGATCTATCATAAAGTATACTTGACTTTGAGCTCTAGCATAATTTTAACATTATGTGAATTGGATTATTTTTTAATTTGATTATAGAAATATTTTTTAAAAAATAAAAGGGAAAATAAATTCACCTAATTCCACAATGGCAATACATAAATGATTAAAACTAGCGATTTAAATAATCTGATTTTCTAAATAAAATAATTGATTTAAAACATTAATGTAAAAAATCAGTGATTAAAATAATTTGTTATGTTTTAGATATTATAATCAACACCTTTAAAATAGTTAGGAAAGAAAAAAAAAACTACAAGAAAAAACAAACTACGAAGGGAAAAGAAACATTTTCAATTAACTCTTCTTTTGTAATACCGAAAATCTCTGTTTTCCATATTTCCTAAACACTTGCTAATGATAAAGATGTATTGTGATTTAAATAGAAAAAAAAAAAAGCGCATGCATGAAAATATATTACATAAGTGAATATATAACCTCCTACTCTACTAAATCTTCATTAATAATTTAATTCTTAATTCAATACAGTCTTCTTATTTAAATGAAAATTTTATTAAGTGCATTAAAAAACTTACCTTATTAAATACTTAAAAATTCAATATTTTATAAAAAGTAGAAATTGAGTTCCATATTTCTTTAATAAAATAATTAAAAAAGAATTTAATAATTTTGTGGAAAAAAAAAGCTTGTGAGTAACTAACCATTTTTGTCAATGTAAATTAGTACATAGTTCCTCCTATTAATATACCATTTTGATGATTCTCTTCTCATTGAATTTTAATATCAATTGTTCTTAAATGAAAAGATTGAATTCATTTTTTTTAAATGACAAATTTAAATATTATAAGATTTGTTACTGCGTGTGCTTAAAATATTAGATACTTTATTAAAATTACGATTGAATTTTTTTATAGAATTTCTCAAAAGTATTAAAATTTCTGAATATCATACATCCAGTAAGATAGATAAAAATTAGTGAATAGTCCCTCAGATCGAACTTCGCGATTTTAGAATTTTAATTACATTTTATTTTTATTTAATCAAAAAGGGGGAAGAAAATTGAAAAGTGATAAGGCTCTCTCATTGACTGTCCTAAACGCAGATGAAAAACTTTGTGTACAATCCCCAAGTAAAAGCATTGCGGCACTGATCTACAAATAAATTAGTACACCAGCATCGGAATTCCAGTAACGTAATGATAATGGGTTAGCATTACCACAACAAAAAATTGAGAAAAAAAGTCGCTTTTGTCTCTCCAGTCGACTGAAATTCAGAAAATTCTCAGATCGATTACAAAGATCAGTAGATTCAACCAGAAATCGCGAGTCAACTGTAAAATGTGGCAGAGTTGGTACGTCAGTAATTCATTGCATTGTTTTAAAAACAATTTTCTTAGAATGTTACGACAAGAAGTATTTTGATAATCTACCAAGTGATCATCTGTTCGGCAATTAATTTATTTTATCGCTTCTTAAATATTATTTTGTGCAACCGCAAACAAAAGCGTCTTTTTTTGCAATGTTTGATAGGATGAAAATTCCTCCCGATTTTGTCGAATCTCGTTTTCTCGGTGTAACAGGTGCGTACCAATCCTACATTTTTTCTTTTTGTTTTGCAAGAGATTTCCACAACTAATTATAAATATCAAGAAATATTTCCTTAAAATTCACGAAGTAGTTTAAACGAAACATTTATTATATTAACAGTCAATATTATTTTATTATCATTATTTTCTTTTTTCAAATTTTGTTAATGAGTTAATAATAGGTTGCTAAATAACAATTAAAAAATATTTATTGATGTAAAAATAAAATTACCTCAGTTTTTTTTCTGCTTTACAATTCAATATTTTTTTTAAAAAAATTATTAAAACAGAATTTTGTTTACATAGAACTGTTTTTGAGTTAGGAAATTTTAAATCAGTAAAATAATTTTGTTACTTTAATGAGGTTATAGGATTAGGAATTTTGATCTAAAAAGAATTTAGTTCCATTTTTATCATTCACAATAAACCTACATATTATTTGATTGGGCTGAAGTAAATCTGTTAAAAAATATGAATAATTTTAAAATACTAAATAAATAATTATATTATATAAAAAAAGATTTCAATTATTTTTTAACTTGTATTAATCCATAACTGTCTGAAAATATTTTATTTCCCACCAGGTCCAAACTATTTTCTATATGAAGAGAAACTGAAGTATTTTATATCAAGAATAGAGATGAAAACATTTATATTTTAATTTTATCAACATGTTAATTATTATATATAAATATGGCAACATAAAAAGTTATAAAAATAAAATTATTTTTGCCACTTGCTCTGGTGCATTGAGTCCAGTAAGGAAAAGATCCATGCAGTTCACATGGAAGCATTGGTTTGTTAAGAGATAAGTCAATATTTATTTGTTGTTTGTCACATGGAACTGTTTGGCCATAAAAAACATTGTGCCATAGAACAAATTTTTTTTAGATATTTTTTATGTTCTTTTGTCTTACTGTAAATGGTGAAAAGTAAAACAGAATGAGTGCTTACAGTTTGTAATTTTGTACTGAAACTTGAATTTAGACAATTGGAATCGGGTCACTCTAAGATCAGACTCATAATTGTGTCTGATCTTAGAATCCAAAATAGTTTTATTTGTTCCTTGTTTATCTATTGAGAAAAATAAATATATTCTTCAAAGAAAATACATATTTTAGAAAAAAGATAAAAATCCACTTTTAATAAAGCAGAATAACAAACATTTATTTACAAATAGATACAAGGGTTGGTATAGTAGTGAAATATTCAAATTTTTATTTATCAAATAATCAGACTGTACTCTTGTTTTTTAAGGCAGCAATTGCTTCTTGATTTACAATAAATATAAATCTTAGCACAGCAATCTGAAATGAAAAGCATGTAATTGATTTATTAAAACAATGCGTATAAAAAATAATAAAAACAAAAATAATCTAATTACATTTTTATGCTTACCTCGATGACAGAGTTATTGTTCAATTTGTACTTTGTTCCATTTAAAACTGGTTTTCCATCAACAAAAATAGGTTTTTTAGCTTCATTTATTAAATAAAATTCACCATTATTATCCATTTTAATAACACCTTGTCGCCTAGAAATTTTCCATGCTGGACCTTCAAGTGCGAAATCAATGTCAACTGTATTATCTTTAGCTGAACGTCCAAACGTAACCTATTTAAAAATTATGAAAAAATGTAAGGCCATTCATTTTATTTTTAATTTGTATCTAAGTGAAAACAATAAATGAAATTTACAAACTTTACAGCCTTTTGTATAAAGTCTAATTTAACTACAAAAAGTCTAAAAACTAAAATTTTTGTAAGGGTTAAATTATTTCAAATGATAAATATGATTATATAAAACAGCAAGACGGAAATGGGGCCAAAAGAGTGAATCTTGAACATTTATTTAAAAAAAATTTCTCTTCCCGGCTTTTCATACTTGCATAATTACAATTTAAATGTTCATTTCCTCTTTAGTCTTTGATGATTTATACTAAAGCAAAACAATCTCCATTGAAAATTATTTATCCTTGTAATCAGAGAAACTATAAGCACACGAGTCTATCTACTGTTTTCATCATAGAAGGTCAGTAGCTATCTTTATGCATACAAAAAAATAAATATAAAAATATTCATATCACCAAAAAAAATATTTTTGAAATCAATAATAACGCAAATCTTGCAAACTGAGATAAGGTGAAGAACCAAACTTTATCGTTTTATTACATTTAACGCATACTCTTTGTATCACTGTAAATAGCACCATGTCTGAGAAAATTGCTCATGACTGTTAAAATGTATTTTACAGCCATGACACATACATTTATCCAGGGCAGCTGAAACAGAAGCGTAAACTTTTTCAGAAGTTTGTGGGATTTATGTAACTAATTTCTATTTCAACATGTGGTGCCATGTTTAATTAGAAAAACAGATTAAAATACTAAGCTATTAACTCAGTTAAAAAAATCACTGAATGAAACAAAAAGAACATAATGGATGTACCAATTAAAGATGGATTCAATTAGTAGAAATTAACTAGGAAACTATTTATAATTTATGTGAATAATTCATCATTGTCATTAATGGTGGCATCTGGCAGAATTAGATGTCAGCCATAATTTGGAAGAGTGAATTGTATGCACCTCTCTATTCAAGACGGATCTATGAAATTACATCCTGTTATTCAATTATTTTCTAAAATACACATTTAGCACTGTTGTCATTGATTCTAAAAGCAAATATTATCATGTTTTGATATTAAAGGTAAAATTTCTTATAGTCTTATATTTAAAGAGAATACATTCTTTAATTTGGATATGAAAAATTTATAATTGTTAGAATAGTGAAAGTAGAGAAAAATAATTTTCCCCGGGATTTCTTGACGGGGAAAAAAAGTATAGTTGAAAACGGAATTTTTAAAATTAATTCATTTTAATGTCCAGTGAATTTGAACTGACCCAATCAAAGCATACAATGGAAATGGTATGCAAACATAGAACAAGCTCCAAAATGAAAGATGATATTTTTTAAAAGAAAAAAAAACTATAGTTTGTTAGTAAACCAAGCTTCAATTTAAATCAGAGAATCTTATGTATTGTAATAATTGAAAATCAGTTATACGTAGAGCAAATTTTGTAAAATACATTATATTTAGATAACTTAAAGATGATTAAAAGTAATAAAAAAGCTCTGTTTAAGTCCTTTATGCTTACAAATTTTCTTATTATGGTTATAATACTTTGCTGAGAGAGTTTACTTTACATGCACAACTTTAGTTAGATTTTTTTCCCCTTTGAAAAAAAGACATTTCAATTTAAAGTTTAGATTTTTTGTCAACAAAAGACTTTTAGATTAGCATTTAATTGATTCCAAGAATTATATATTAAATTAAGATACCATTTGTTCATTCAAAAATTGTTGTTTCAACTATAATGCAAAATAACTTTAAGAAGGCTTTATTGGACCAATATTCACAAATCTTGGCTCAATAAGTGTTCAAAGGGCCGTTATTTTCTAATATTGGCTCTAAATAGTATTGCTCGTTTAACCTGATATTTTACAGCCACTTTAGAACCAACATCAGCCTTATATAAAATTGTCAGTTTCACCCAATATTTTATAATCATTATTCAGTCAATAAAAGTCCTATAAATATAGAATCAATATTAAAAAACCTAGACACCCCAATATTGGTCTCTCAGTGCATGTTCATATAGGACTTATAGTGAGCCAAGGTAAAATTGTTGCTAAGGTAAATATGTAAAATTTTACAGAGAAACAGTTTAATGTTAACAAAAGTTATGAATAAGTTTTATAGAGGAGAGAATTTAAATATATTATATTAAAAATTTATAAGTCAAATGTAGCTAATTATAATAAGTGGACGGATTTAATAAAACCTTCCTAAAATTTACATACAATCTATAATTTATTAATATACTTTATATTATCATTAATCTATAATGCAATTAATAATTTATGCATTTATTGGAAACTGTATCTGTTTAATAAAACCATTGAGTATCAGTATTAAAACATGTTTCTTTACATGAATTGATAAATCATTGAAAATTAGTTAATATATTAGCAAGAATTTATCATAAGAAAATTGCTAGTTACTCACTTCTCGTGATTGAATTAAATATCTGACAATTCTACCCCTTAGTACAGCTAAAGTTTTACTGTCAAAGTCTGGCAAGCTAACACCTAAAAGAATGAAACAGTATTTCAGATAGTTTACAAGTAGTTTGGTGGTCCTATAAATTAAAATTAATAAATACATATTAATAAATATATATTAATGTTAAAAAACATCTGTATTGATAATTTTAAGATAACAAATTTGCAGTTTAAAATTTAATACAGTTTAACAGAGTACAGTGAAACCTGCCAAGTTGACCACCCTTGTAAGTTGGACACCTGCATAAGTTGACCTCAATTATCAAGAACGGAATTTTTCCTACATAATATAAAGAAGTAAAACCCTTGTAACTTGACCACCTGTCTATCCTGTATGTTGACCACTGAAATAAGTCAATTTTGTCTAGGAGTATAATGAAATTCCATTCTAAAACCCTCATAAGTTGACCAGAAAAAAAAAATTCAGAAAATTTTCTGTCATTTTGCAATGTATGTTAAAATGAAATGTATGTTGGTGAATTAGTGTAAAAAGCTAATCTAAACCCTTTTGCGAGTTGACCATCTGGGGAAACTGTAGGGGGTCAGCTTTTAACCATTTCTTTCATTCAAAACATTGGGCTGATGTAAAGTCTAATCAACAGCGCCAAACAACAATGAGGGAATATTTTTGTAACAAATAGGTTTGTAAATGTAGTAATAACAGAATAAATTTTAAAGTGTTCAAATAATTTTGTTTTGTTAAAGTTTTCAAATTTACATGTTTTCGTGTTCGAAGAGAAGATGGTGTTTAAGAAATTATTTTTATTAAACACTTCACATGCATAAATAACAAAATAATTTTTTTTAAGTCAAGTAAAAAAGATTTTTAAATACTGTATAGCAACATGATACAGTGTAAAGTCGCATATCCGGAATCGGTGGGACTTCCAGAAGTCCGTATAATAGATTTTTCCGTATAATAGACCCCCTAGGTAAACAAAGCTTAAAATGATTTAATAAACGATCTGAATCTAAGAAGCAAAAAATAAATAAACGTTATTTTTAAGGGGAACAATGTTTTAGCATTAGAATATCTAAATCAAATATAAAATATTAGAAAAAAAATATTATTGCTGAAAATATGGAAAACGAAAAAAATTTAACAGTTATGAAAATATTAATCCGCCATTTTGAACTAGAACGATTCAAGCAGGAAGGGGAAATTCATGTCATTCTGGAACAAAGCTTAAAATGATCTAAATCTAAGAAGCAAAAAATAAATAAACATTATTTTTAAGGGGAATAATGTTTTAGTATTAGAATATCTAATCAATAAAATATGAAATATTAGAAAAAAAATATTATTGCTTAAAATATAGAAAACGAAAAAAAATTGACATATGAAAATAATAATCCGCCATTTTTAACTAGAATGATTCAAGCAAGAAAGGGAAATTCCCGTCATTCATTAAGGTGGGTAGGTGGAGGAGAAAAATTCATTTCCTCCTTATTTGTGAAAGAAAATAAGTGTAAAGAGGAGATCATTTAAGTTGAGGGTGGGGAAGTAACAAATTATTGTTTTCTCTCCAATCATTGGCTATCAATCAAGCATAAAGGCGGGGCACGCTGATCAGGTTCTCTTTATTTTTTCTTCTATGACTGAAAGAATCTGCTAAAGAGAGAATGTTACCCCCTTTTTCCCCCCGCCTCCTAAATATTACATGGTATGGGGAAGAACGAATGTTTTGTTTCTCAAGGACATATATCCTTTTAGATCTATTCAAATTTTCCATTTTGACTCCCCCTTCACCTTAACGCTTGCCCCGTTTACCCTTTTCCACAGTATTTCTTCTTTCAATAAAAAGGTTCCAGGAAATGCCTCTTTTACTAGCCACCTGCATGAGAAAGGAGGGGGGGGGGACTCAGTTGCGATCTTTTGAAAACAAATATCCCTCTTTTTCCTACATTCCAAGGGAGGAGCATCCCTAACGGTCACTCAATGGTCTTGGTAGATCTTCACTTCCCCTTTCTGGTGATTTATGGGTTCGATGCGGAAAAGAGAAAATGTGTCAAAAGACTTCTTTTTTTTTTTTTAAGGAAAGGGGATGATGGAGAGATGTTTGTTTATTTTGATTGTTAAAAAGTGTCCGGGAAATCGACCCTTCCGGGAAAGGGACGTCGGGATATGGGACGTTACACTGTATAGGAAACGAAAAAGTAAACAATGACCCAGCCTCTCAATAAGTTGCCCACTTGTCTAAGTTGACCACTAAAACAATGCACCACAAGTGGCCAACTAACACAAGTTTTACTGTAGCTAGTACTTAAAAAGGACTTGTCCACTGATCAAAGAGTTAGAGGTTAAAAATACCCACTGTGAAATACACAATTTATAGGCAGAGAACCAATGAATGAACTAGTGGATAGATAACAATGGCATTGAAGACACTGTTAATAATTGGTTAATGTCCAGTTCTGTTATCTTACATCTTTTCTCCCCCCCCCCCCTATCATTTTAAAAAGGTATATGAGTGTAACATAAAGCCAAAAATAAGAAATAAGGATAGAAATTACGAAAATGTAGTCACTGGTTCATAGGATCAGCAACTTGATATAACTAGTCCATAAACATTTTCCTTGCTCTATTTACATTTTTATTGCCCCAATGTCTAATGTTGTTTTAGACTGTGTCATGACGGTTGTTAAATAATTTTTTCAGAAAAAGTCATTTATAGTGGTTCTGGACCAATGGACTACCACTAATTTTGAACAGATATATCTACACATTATTAACGACATCCCATAATTTCTTATGGTCAAAAATAATTTTTATAACATCTTGGATACAAATTTTGAGATAAGAATGAATCCAGGGTATCTGCTACATTTTAGATTTTCAAATTCATGATTTTCCATGATTAATTCCAAGAATTTTTTATGACTTAAAGAAGTTACTATTTTCTCCGACAAAAAGGTAATAATAAATTTAAAAAAAACATTTTAATAACATTCATTGAAATGATAATTACAGTGAATTCGCGATAACTCGAATCTGATAGGACTGACGAAAAACTTCGACATATCGGAAGTTCGACTTACCGTTAGTTTTGGTTTTGGACTTTGGATATTGTCGGATTATTTAATTAATGCTTATTAATTACAAATCTTCTAAATGCTTACAATATTTAAGATCATTTTTCTGACAAGCCATTTAGAATAAGACTGTTTGAAGCACTTTATGATACCCTGGTCCATCGGCTGCAACTTTGCTGTTGTGTTTGGTGGGAGAAACTGCAAGCTTACAGCTTTCAAATTAGGTAGATCACTATGCGCTGTGCATTTATCCATTAAGAGTATCACTTTTCTTTTTTTAGCGAAGAATTTCCAAACCAATTTTCTAACATAGAAACATCTAACTAACATAGAAACTAACACAGAAACATCTAACTTGAAACATCGGGAATTTCGGTATTTTCCGATAACAAGTAAGGGCAATTTCTAGCAATCTAAACAGAAATAAGTAAGTAGTTTCAGGTGTTGATGAGCAATAGCAAAAAGATGAAACTAACATTAAAGTATTAAAACTTGAATGTTACATTGATGCACAAGAAAGATCTTTAATGTCAATTCCAAGATCAACCAAAATAGGTTGGCCGAGAAAGAAATGTATGGATAAGGTTGTAAGAGACATCAAGAGCTTGAAAATAAGAAATTGGTATGACAGACTTGTAGTGTAGTTACCACTACAATTATTCAATTTCAATTCACTAGTATATAAGACATGTTAACTCGATTCTATCTGGAGTTACCTTTAGATAGATAATGGTTGACATTGTCAGTAGCCTAGCTCTACAGACTGCTTTGGAGCCAAATAATTAGGTATGTTATGGTTCAACTTCGATTGTAGCACCAGAAAGTAGGTTAAATAATATTGAGGCCAATTAAGAAAGAGAAGCCTAAAAAGAATTAGATTAGCAGTTCTGTGGACTGATGAAGTCGTTAATAGTAGAGTCGTTACTATATATTTAAAAAAAATTATGAAAGAAACTAAGTACAGAAACTGATGTATTAAATAAAATTATGACTAAGCAAGGAAGCAACATTCTAGGAATTTAAGAAGGCAAATGGCAAAAATGGCATTAAGTTCCTTATTTACTAAAGTTTATATTAATAAGCAATTTGTAATTCTATTAAAAGTAGGAATTTGATTAAAATGAACTTTAACAAAAGTCCTAAAAATGTACAAACTATTTTATACCTGTTACAAGGTCAACAAGAACTTGCCACTTTGGAACTTCATTTTCATAATGCTTGATTTCCTGCAAGTGTTTTCTATTCACACCAGCAGTTTCTAAAAGAAAAATTATAAATTCTTTTCAGAAATCAATGCATATATTTTACAAAACGGTGTATTTTTGCAAAAATAAAATTACGAAATTAAAATTATGCCTTTTTTCTTGGGCATCAAACAAAAATATTCAATTAATTATTAAAGAGATTTAGAATCATTTCTTGAAAGAAAATCAAAAACCGAGTAAGAAAAAGCAAAATGAATAAAAGAGAATTTATTAGATTAATTTAACCAGTGTTATTAAGATTGATAACCATTACATCATTTACGCATTTCTTTAACCAAATTAATCCTGGACTTTAAAAGATAGATTTTAAAGAATTAAAATGCAGAAATAATGCATACATATTTATTTTCTTTATATAAATGGATTTCAATTGAAATAGAAAATTTAAGTTAATGATTAGTAAATTAGAAACTAAAAAATGATGATTTGTAAAACAATGCTCAAATTAATATATAGAACAAAACAGTAGATAATTTTTTGCTATGATATAATAGTAAATTTTTTGTTGTGATGTAATAGTGAATGATACTGAAAGCAAAGCATTTCTCAATTTTTCCCTAAGAACTAAACATTAAATGTTATTCACAGTTGATAAGCATTTCAAATTTATAAGATTACATTTCATTAGATCAATTATGAAGAAAAAATTAAACAAAATGTCAAAGTATCTGAAATAAATTCATTTTATAACAAACCTTCTTCGAGAACTGAATCCTTTGGATCTCTGAAAAAAGAAAGAAATTAATTAAAAACCTAAATAAAGTCATCTTTTCGATAAATTTTTCAGTTACTCATTAAAACATTACACAGAGAATTATTTCTTTATCTTTTACTAAAGCTATTGAAAATAAAAGTAATTGTATACTTAAGTAAAACAAAAATTATATAAAAATATGTTTTTGAAATATTGCTATGTCTTTTATTTCTTTAAAACAATAAGGCTGTATTGACAAATGGTCAAATTTTAAAAACATAAAAGTAAATGTAAGTTTTGCTTAAATTTATTTATTTATTATATTTCTTTTTTGAAAATAAAATTGACATGAGATTTATTGGTTTAAAAATAATACTGAATATCTAACAAAATATTTATTTTACATGGATCATCTTTACAAATGGTCAAATTTTAAAAACATAAAAATAAATGTAAGTTTTGCTTAAATTTATTTATTTATTATAATTTTTTTTTTGAAAATAAAATTGACATGAGATTTATTGGTTTAAAAATAATACAGAATATCTAACAAAATATTTAATTTACATGCATCGAAAGAATTTTAAGAAAAATTGAAAAAAAAGTAATAGTACTATTGTTAAATTAATAAAAACCTACTTTGAAGACCTCAAAACATCGATTAATTAGCTTTTCAATTAAAAAATTTTTTTTGTTTCACTAATAAATGCAAAAAAAAAAAAAAAAAATTATAGAATTTTGAATAAAAACAACCAAAGATCCATAGAGTTAAAAATAATAACAATAAAAAAAATACATAGATTGAGAAATTTTTAAAAAAATTAAGAAAAAATGGTAATGAAAACTGACATAATACCAAGTTATGTACTAAATGTTTTTGTATAAAATAATAAACATAATAAATATATGAATAATAAATATAATAATAATAAAATAATAAAGGTGAAGTAACTAATAGCCGAATATAGAATAAATAAATGTAGGGTATGCTTCAATTTTTTATAAATAAAAACGACTGAAGATATATTTATTTAAAAATAATCAAAGTCTATCAAATTATCATACTTCTGTGCATTTAAATAATTAAAAAACAAGAAAAGAAAAAAAAATATACTAACTTTTTATAACATAGTATAAATTATTTAAATATAAAATACTGTTACTAAATTGTATCGCTTAAAAAGTGGGGGGGGGGGGGAAAAAAAAAANGGGGGGGGGGGAAAGAAAAAAAAACGATCAAGGAAAAATTAAAATTTTTGTTAACAATTAGGACAAAATATTGCACAGTGATTGTAAACTAAGGGTAGGCCTAAAAATAATCGACAAGAAACTTTGTTAAATCCGAAGAAAATTATGCACACCAATCGCAAAGCAACCTAAGTCTCACTGAAAATAATCTTCAAGAAACTTATAATCCTTCGGAAAAAAATTTGGATAAAGAAACTATGCATCGTGTTCTCCATTTCAATGCTGACCCATGCAATAACACTGGACTTCGGATTCAATTTGCTCTTTGCAATTCGACATCACCGTCATAGCTAGACATCAAAGTAGTCTTCACAGTGCGGTAACGATGTTAGCCCAGGCAAGGATAATTGCATTTTAAATCATTATATCATGAGCGTCTTTCTATATCAGTGGCTTAAACCAGAATTTTGATGCTTCATGAAAAATGAAAGTCGCTATATTAGCATAATGATGTATGCATTAAATGAATATTTCGGGATATATTGATTTATTGTCTTATTTAAGACAAAAGTAAAAATTTTAAAATAAATTGGACATAGAGCTCCTGAACAATAACAGTTTATAAATACCACTTTTTAAGAAAAATTATAAACTTTTTAAAATCCTGATTCTTAAGAAATTTTTAGGTTGCAGCTTTGTAATATTTCATGGGGTAAGTATTAATTTAGCTAAATAAAGGGTATGTGTAGAGAAAATATGTTTTATGCCAGGTAACATAATTAGTAGTGATATGGAATATAATAATAATTAATAGACTTCTCAAATTATGAAGTATAAATTTGAGGACATAGAAAATAATCATTGAGTAAAAAACTTGAATATGCAACGTAAATATATATATATAAAAGAAACAAAAGAAATTCTGAAGTATCCGTATAAAAAAATATTTTTGTTATCACCTTTTTTTAATTTAACACAAAATAATAAATTAAAATTTACTCACTGCAGGTCAGAATCTTCAAACATCTCTTCTGCATCAGAAAATGTTAAGAGACTTTCTACGGCGATTTGCTGCTGAGCTAATCCAAAGTAAAATTCTTTGTCAGTTTATTATATAATTCAGTAAGGACAAATGCATAATATTGCAATTTTAAATTATTATAACTCAAAAATGGAATCTTAACTTTCCACAACACATATTTTACTTGCTTAACTAATCTAGACTCATGGATCCAGATTTGAATAATATTTGACCACTATCTTGACCAGTTTCGAAGTTAAAAAAAAAAAAAAACATTCTGCAATAAATAATAGCTTTTAAAAAAATTATTGTATTGAAAAATTTGAAATACACACATAAGAGGGAAAATTGGAGTTTCTTATAGACAAAAGTTCAAATTTTAATGGAGGAAAAAAAGAAAAGCCTTGGTTGATCATATTTAATAAATTTCTGTCTTTGTGCAAATAGAAAGTTTTTTTTTTCATTATTGTAATATGTTGAGTAATGTAATAGCTGCAAAGTGTTTAATGAAAGGAGAGGTAAAAAATAATTCAATGAGTCTGAGAAAATCGGCATTAGAAAGTACGGTAACATAAGAAAGCAAATTACAAGATATCCTTTTCCATTGATAACTGCTTTATCTAAAGATTTAGCAGAATAAATTAATACTTAGAGTCAACCATAATTTATCCCAATTAAGGAAAGTTGAGTTTCATAAAATTACACTTAATATAATTTCCACTAATTTCATTTGTAGGGTAACACCTCATCTTCCATTCATTGAGAGTTCATTTTGATTGAGAATTATATATAAGTTGAAGAGTTAGGTACGCTATTTTTTACATGAGCGAATTGTATTATTTTCCAGAATTAAGAAGAAAATAGGATATTTAAATAATTACCTGTTTGATCCTTTAAAAGGTTATATTGTTTCATGAGAGACCAATGCATGTACAATATTTTTGCAGTGCGAGATGGTAAGAAAACAGATGCATTCGAATCTAATAGAGCTTGAAAAACTTCTAAACTACCTTTATCCTAGAAAAGAGTATAAATAAATACACATCACATACATACACATACGTTAAATTATTCAATATTAGGTAGAATTGCAGGGATAATTAATCAGCCATTTTTTATTCTTGTACCTAGGAAATTTGAGACATAATTAATGAATATATCTGTTCTGAATGATGTAAATTAAAAAATATATACAAATAAAAAGCATAATACATGAAAAGTAAGCAATTGTATGCAAATAAAAGTTATATACTTACAAAAGGTACAGAAGCAATCAATTTTTCTTCTTCTTCACTAAACAGTACCTTTGCTCTAATTTGAGAAATAATATCAGTATTAAGTTGCTTTATTGCAAATACTGCTGGCCTAAAAAAGAAGTAAAAAAAGTTTGAGAAGACTTGTAAGAATTTGAAGCAAAAAATATGCAAACCAAAAAATTTAAAACTATTGAAATATATAAGAAAATATCTTTAAGTCCTGATTCGTTGGGGGCAAGTAAAAATTGAAGTCAAAATATTTAAAAACAAAATGTTTTTGTGTAATCAAAGTATAATAATGAAAAATATACATTTGAAATTACTTCTCATAACAAAAATGTTAGTCAGTAGAAAATACTAGTAACAAATAATCACTTTTATAAATTTTAATAATAAATTACACGGTAAATTAGATTTATATTAAGTTAATTGAGTTGATTTAATGCTCACATTAAGTAAATACCATACTATTTTTCACATAATTGTTCAAGAAAAGAAGTAAGGTTTTGATGAATCCCAGTGCTCCCTTGTGAGCTTTGAATTAATATACTTGTATTACCTAAAATGAGTCAACCCTACATAAAATCAGAGTCATTACAGAAAGAAAAAAAGAAACTAAAATATTTCACCAATTGGACTTTTCAAGTTTTAAGTCATTGGCACAATAAGAAGCACATGTGAAATCCTTCCTAACATTTGCTGAACATGAAAAACATAGTGAATTGAGATGCCTCTTTATAATAAGTTTTTATTACAAGAAAAAATGAAATTATAAAGTAAGATGATGATAGATAATAACAATAATTTATAAATGAATAAAATTAAGAAATGATATGAGAAAAAAAATTAAGAGAAAGATATTGGAAATCATCAAAATGTGAAGATACAAGTTGCAGAAATCTGGATAAATGTCAGATAAACAAATATAGCATATACTACTTAGAACAATTGGGTTTCAACCGATACTAATTTAAACGAATTTAAAATACTTACTTTGAAACTGATGCATCATACAAAAGGGAGTACCATCTTTCTTGAACTTCTCTGAGTGAAAATGGTGAAGAAAACTTTACTCCTCTGTACACAGTCTCAATACTATTTGTCTGAAACATTATTTATGAATAAATTTTTGGCAAGAATAACGTTATTATATAAAATTCTTAATCACGTTATTATATAATATTCTTAACTTAAATAGAATAAATACAATATTTGAATAGTTTCCAAATTACACAGAAAAAAAAGTGGAATTTTTTAGTTTTGTCATCATTTTTCCAACTTAAAAAATAAACTTGAAAATTTATGTATTATTTTTAACAGTTTTATACTATTACATATTAGTTTATTTTTAAATATTAAACACCTAATTTTCTTTTCCCTTAAACCCTAAAATACCATTTAATTGACAAGGAAAGTAGGCGGGTAAGAAATAAAAAGTGGAGCTTACTATTTTGTTTAATTAAACCTGATTTTTTAGACTTGAAAAACAAATAATTCCATAAAATAAAAATTTTATTAAATATAATAACAGGACAGTTTTAACAAGGTTCTGTCATTCAAATCTGTTTGTTTTAATTCATAGCATCCGTGAAACGCTGTGGTTGAGCCTCAAAAAATTAATAGCAAAACCAAAATCATGCAATATTTTTCACAATTATAGTACACTCCATATTGAATTATTTTTTTATTCCGTTGAAATAACAAAGGTTTAAAAGTATGAAAAATTTTTCAAATACTTAAAATATATAAATTTATTTAATATAATAATTGATTTTATAAAACAGCAAATAAAATAATATTTTTTATCATAATTAACTAAAGTGAAAACTGGATAAATCGAAATAAATACATCTTTAAACATTTAAATTAATATAAAATTCTTAATTAAAAGACCGTTAGTAGAAGGATAAGTTGCCAGTATAACTGAAATTATAAAAAAAGCTTAAATAAAACAAATAAAAAGTAATGTACCTGCTGAACAGATAAAACTAACATCAAATCATCAGTAGGTTTCCATCGACTCACATCTTTGGTTACATGAGATTGATTATTCTATTCAAAATTTATTCTTTATTATGAATCAGAAAAATGACATAATTCAAACATTTAACATTCCATTATAAATAAAAACAATATAAATATTGCATTGTGCAATTTATTGAATGTAAATTATCTTAAATACATAAATCATACTTTTCATTAATAGTTAAATTGTATTTCATGACACATTTTAACATGAAATCAACTTCAAAACATTTATATTTAAAGTTAATTAATAGCAATATTTTTTACATTAATTGCATGAAAATGTTGCAAATTTAGACCAAAGTTATCTGGTGATAGCCGAGGTGTTGAACCACACACTTTAGGAATTCTAGAATCAAGAGAACTAAAACTTTAAAATTTGAGCAAATTTTTGTTTTGTTTTGTAATTAAAAGTAATAATAATTAACTTTTAGAAGAACTTCCAATCTTTTTTTCAACATTAGAATTAAAATTTATTTAAATATTTGTATAGTCATTACCTTTAATATGCAGGATTTTCCGAATTCGATCAAAACAATTCAGAGGCGTGATAAAAAGTGCTATTAAGTGACCTTATTCGACCACTGGTCCCGTAGGGCTGCAAGTGCTAGACATCTACTAAGGCAGCAGAAAAAAAACTGCTAATCATTAAAAGAAAAATTTAGAAGGAAATTTATAGCCTCGTGAATGAAAATAACATAAGGTGACCACTTAACAGCATTAAGCTCTACAACAAATTTAAAGAGCTCAACGTTCAAATCATTAAAGTAAGATGGCTAGGACACTTGTAAACATTCAAAGATCCCAATCTTGCAAGAACTTTTGAAAAACCCTCTGGAGCCAAGAAAAAAAGTCCCTCAGCCATCAGATTGCCGAAAGACTGATAAAGATCTTGGTGTGTTAGGTGTCAGAAATAGGGGAAAAGTGGCTTTGGATAGCGGACTAGAAAACCCTGGTCCTATTCTAGACTGTAGTAACGAAGAATCAGTATTATTTACAATTTATGTTATATTTGAAGACTAAAACATAAGAAAACATTCTATAAGAGGATAACATCATAAACTGCCCTACATTTGTACTTCATCAACAATCTCGAGATAATTTATAATATAAATTAAGAGTTTAAACTTTAAACAAATTGCATAATTTAACAAAGTTGTACAGTCCGCAAAAAAAAAAAAGATATCACCCTGAATAACTTTCATTCTAATGATCGGATT
Organism: Parasteatoda tepidariorum; assembly: GCF_043381705.1. Lineage (NCBI taxonomy): Eukaryota > Metazoa > Arthropoda > Arachnida > Araneae > Theridiidae > Parasteatoda > Parasteatoda tepidariorum. The sequence continues at coordinate 57,839,067 of NC_092209.1, forward strand.
TTCACGAACTAAGTGTCAATCTTAATGGTTCCTGGGGGTGACCTCAAATATGCTAATTAATTAGTGCTAACTATTAATTAAGTTACGAAATCAGACACAAAAACGTACTTTCTCTGAATAAACAT
>NC_092209.1:57841107-57872236 GCF_043381705.1 Parasteatoda tepidariorum
ATCGCTCTCCTGACCAAACTATGGGGACCATATTTCCCAGATTGCGGCTACCCCCTATATTTTGAAGGTTAAGAATCCAAATATGTAAGAAAAAATATATGTTTATTCAGAGAAAGTACGTTTTTGTGTCTGATTTCGTAACTTAATTAATAGTTAGCACTAATTAATTAGCATATTTGAGGTCACCCCCAGGAACCATTAAGATTAACACTTAGTTCGTGAAAATCAGATCATTAGAACGAAAGTTATTCAGGGTGATATCTTTTTTTTTTTGCGGACTGTACATCCAGTAAGCATGAAAAAAATATCAATAGTTCATTTGTATTAAAAAGAGAACAAAATAATTTAAATTACCTTCTGTTTCTTTACTCGTTTTGGATTAGGTCTAGGCTGAAATAAAGAAGAAAAAATACATATGCAGTTTACTAAAATCATCATAAAGAGTTAACACCCTTTAAAATTGAAATAATTACCTTTCTTTTTTCAACTGGTGGTACATTAGAAATTTCAGGTTGAGCTTGACTAGTGGTAGCAGAGCTAGGTGGCGCAGCAACAGTGGGAGATGATAGGGAAATGGCAGCCGACAAAAGTGGAAAGGCCACATTTTGCGGCCGAGGGCGACTAGTTTTAACTAAACTACTTTCAACAAGTTCATCATCAAATTTCTTTCTTTTAATTGATCTTGATGAACTTCTTCGTTTTTGAGCTTGATCAGTGGCTGTATTACTTGTTTTTAGCAAGTCAGGAGTGTTTCTAAATACATTCACTTGTGGAATATCGGAAGTTTCAGCTTTGATATAAAGATTCGGAGAGGAAACTATAGAAACAGATAAAGTGAAAAAGTCTTACAATTAAAAAAATATAGAATATCCTCTGTTAAATTACACATCAATATACATGCACATACAAATAATTCCTAATTAAATCAGTGTTTTCACTACAGCTCGAGAACGCGAGAATCTCGCATATTTTTTCTTTTCTCACATTAAAAAATTATTACTACGAGAAATTCGCGCATTTTATAAATTAATTTCAGAACTCGCGAATTTCTCGCATTTTGGAAAAAGCTTCAAATTACGCCATTTAGGATAAAGTCCGTTTCACTTTTCTTCCTGGTTCTTTCATTATTTTCAACATCTGCCCCGTTATCGCACTTCCCTATTTACCAGTATTGTTCAGAACATTTTCGAACAACAGAACACAACCAAGGAACCCTTTTCAGAACACATTTCTCTGCAACTACGTGTTTACTGTAGGTAAGGTTTCTTCATGTAAGACGTTAAAAATTTTTATGCACTTATGTAAGATGGACAAATACCTCGTAAAGGCAAAATCTTCTATGATGATGCACCAAAAATATTCAATGCTTTAAAAAATAGAAGACATTAAAAATGTATTATAATTAAGGAAATGATTTTTTTTTCAAGAGTTTTTGTGTTTTTTTAGTTTTTAGAAATTTCACTTAACTTTTTGAAATCTCACCCTGCTTTTTGATGAGAAATTCTCACCCATTTTTTTTTCTATGATGAAAACACTGTAAATGTTAAAAAATTAATATGAAACTTATTAACCTTTTGCTTATGACACTTAGCATATTAAAGCCTGTAATTCTGGTACACTTGTTGTACTAGCCATAAGCAAAAGGTTAAGAATTGTAAAATAAGAATAAATTATTTAATAATATTTTGAAATTCTGGATAAAATTAAGTAAAAGTCTGTTCAAGCTTAAATAAAAATAATAAAAATAAGAATTTTACCAGGTGTATTATTGGCCCCTAAGGCAGCATTAGAAGCTTCTTGGGAACTGTCACTAATGATAGACATTGAAGCTAAATAGACTATCAGATAATGTCTAAAAAATAAAGACACATTATTTTTAAAAAAAATATTAGAAACTATCTAACAACTCTAATTCATATTTGATATAAATTTTTTTTTTAATGCATCAATGCAAAATAAATAATATGGGAAAGCTGGCAAAAAGATACTAAAATAAAAAAGTTAAAATCTTAAAAAATAATAAAATACAATTTATGATTTTTATAAACTTAGGGAACATTACTCTTGAATGTGGTTTGATTATTCAATTTTTAAAAGCACGAATCTAGTCCTTAAAATTTGTAATGACTTTTTATATTAATTTTTATTAAAAAGAAAAAATAACTGCGTTGGATAATATTTTACGTTGAAATGAAAAGTTTGTTTTCAAAACGTAAGAATTCTACACAAAATCATTCATTTCTGAGAAAAAGAGAAAGATAGAATAAATATCTCCACTGTTCGCTTAAGCAGAGCTCATTCTAGGCAGAAAAAAGGGCAGGGTGCAAAAGTTTAAAAAAAGGGTATTATTATTCAAAAAAGGCAATAATTTCTTTCTATGGGCATTACACATACTATTAAAAAACATTGTCAATTAGTAACAGAAAAAAAACTTTTTTCTTAACAAAAAGTAGCAAAGCAATCATATTCATTACTAATTTTTACTAATAAATTAACATATAAATCAAGTTAATGAGCTAATTAGCTTAGTAATTTATTTAAAATGCATGCATATATCAATAAAATAATAAATGTATGTTTTTAAGTGCCTGTAGTTATGATTTAATAATTAAAATGATTAACCATAATTATGATTTAATAAATAATTAACTTTCCAGTCATTAATTTTATTATAGGCGCTTTAAGTAGTATAAAAACATAATTAAAAAGGCAACATTAAATTAAATAATATACATTGAAAAGATTAATTAAAAAATAGCATACAAAATTTAATGAAGCACATCTTACTCAGTTCTCCCTCAATATTATATTAAACTAATTTAAGAAACTATAAAAACAAATTTAATGATGGTCTATTTTTATTTCCACCATTTTTTAGATAAGCCTGAACCTAAAATCTGCTCAAATGAACATATTTTATAGTGATATTTTGTTCTGTGAAGTTCAGTTTAGTTGAATTGTAAGTGGTGTTCCTGAATTTATGGTAGTTTAGGTACAGTCATAAGAATTTTGATTGCTTGCTAAAGCTGTGAGTTTTCCAAAAGACAGTTCTGGTTTACCAGAAGGATGATCTCCTCCCCGTACAATAGAACACTGCTTGAGAAAAAAAATATTTATGTTCTTTTAGGGAGAAGAGTACACCTAGAATTTGAGAAACTCATTTTTATCCCTCTCCCCCCACTAATAAATTCCTGCTGGACAACTGAAAGGCCCCTATTGAACTTCTCAGCTCTGGAGGATAGTGGAAGTAAATGGAAACTTTCAAAGATAAGTGCAACAAGAAGGCGTGATGAATATTTTTCCTTTCCCATATAAATCTATGTATTGACAGCAATGACTAACTAAACAAAAAGAATTGAAAATAACAAAAGTTTAAGAAATTCACTGTAGAGTTTAGGGAAAAAATGAAGAAAAGTTGAGGAAAGAAAGGGCACAAAGGGAATGGAGTCTATAACATAAGGGCACTAACTCACCCCGTCTAGAATGAGCTCTGTCTTTAGATGAAACTTATCGTTTTGTTTTTAAATAGCGTTGTCAGAACAATTTGAAGGGGGCTATATTAAAGACAAAAAATATAATTCCAAAAAAGATTAAAAATACGCAAACGATATGATAATTCATGTAAAAAAAGTTAAATAATAATTATGCTTAAAATAAAAGGTAGTTTTCTAATGCTATTCTTTACAAATGTTATGAAAATTGATTACTCGAAAGTAAATTATATATTTTCTTCTCAAAAATGTTTTGCACCCACTATTATTTTACTAACTTTGGGAAATCTGTTCACTAAGATTTCCATAACACTGTCTTAATTCTCTTTATGGAAGGAAATCGTGTTACACATCTAACTAAATATTAAAAAAACCGAACTAAACGGAATGTACGAATGAAATAACTAAGATGAAAAAGCTTTTATTAGGATATAGATTTTATTAGATGATGATTAGATTATTAGCTTTTACTAGGATAGACGTTTAGTTACGAAATATTTAAACTCGTATTAACGAGTATAATGACATTCACGCCACGATTGAGCGCATGCAATTTCGTAATTTTTTTTTTAAATAAGGTTCATTAAAGAAAAATAAAGAAATTAGTTACCTTGACCAAATTTGTAACCACTTTCAAAACACTGAAACTTCGGAGATTTTTTTTATTCTTTATTCCTCATAAAGAAAAGCCCCATCAAATAAAAATGTGTGACAATGATTAAACATTTTGTAATTTTAAAATGTTTCACATATATTTTTTTAAAAAAATTAGGAAGACGCAAATTATATAAGTTTAAAAAGGCTGAAGTTCTTTGTTTATTATGATTTTTATTCGATGAAAGTTACGATTGTTCGATCGATGATGCTACTTTTCACGGAAGTGTTGCACTAAAGAAATTTTAATCGCTTTCCGGATTTTTCAATTGGCTTATATGAAGCCAATGATTAGTGAGATTATTACTGTAAACTCTTCCCTGATTCTGAGAGTGACGTGTTAGTTAGCTTAACTGCAACTGTTAAAGTACGTTGTGCGGTGTTTCTGAAGCTGTAATAAATCTGAAACTACACATCGAGCAATAAGAGGCTGACAAATTGTAAATAATGCTTAATAGAAAAAAATAAAATGAATACACAAATATTTTTGAGTTTTTTTTCCCTAATTAATTTATTTTTATTTATTTCACAAGTTTTTGGAGGGTGAGTAAAATGACATGACTTATTTATTGACATAATTAAACTGTTTTGAAGTTTATGAATCATTAATGTTTTCGTGTATAATGATAATATGTTAGTAAAAATCATTGATTTTATAATTTTTACAAGGAGAATTTTTTAGTTTTTTTTAAAATTATTGTGATTTCTCAATGTATATTTTGTGATAACTTGGTTTATATATATATTTTATGATAAACACTGAATTTAAGAAGGCAAATCTCTTTGCACTGTGATTTTTGAAATTTTAGCGTTACCAAGAAGTAACCGCACTTTTTAAAAAAATTTGAAATTGAAAAATTTGTACTTATGAATGTTTACCTAATGTTATAAAGGTTAAACACAGATAACTGTTTATTATTGAATTTATATAGTATGATATAAATTTTATTTATTAGATATGATTCGTAAAATTTCAATCTATAAGTTCTTTACTATTTTTATTTCAGGAGAGATTTCTATGCCATACTAGGAGTATCCAGGTCAGCCTCTTTAAATCAAATTAAAAAAGCATATAGAAAAATGGCAAAAGAATTACATCCTGACAAAAATCCTGATGATCCTAATGCACAAGATAAATTTCAAGATTTAGGAGCTGCATATGAGGTTTCTTTTTAGATTTTTATAGTTTCATGTATTTTTAAACTCAACAGTACTTTCTACATTTGCCAAGGTACTAAAGAGATTTTAAACTAGGGAAAATTTAAAGTTTTAATTTAGCTGCTACATGATTGGTTAAAAGTTTGGCATGTAAACTGATATTGAAATTTTCCAAACTTGAATTTATTTGTATTTTACAGAAATATATTTACAACCATGCTCATATTTTAAAAAGGTTAAGCATGTCCCACCATTGTGACTCTGATCAAATGAAGTGGGCATTTGCTACACTGGTATCTCTATTAGCAAACTTGTACACAATCATAATGAGAGGTATTTGAGCCGCAAAAAATTCATGTGCACCTTTGCATATACATATTAATGGTTTATTTGACTGCCAGCAACTACCTCAAGCCCCCACTCACTACGTACAACGAAAACAGGAATACTACAGACATATATATATTGGGAGGGGGTGAGAATTCCCATTTTGCGTAATGAAATTCTCAGATTGACCGAATCATAGATAAACTCAGGCAAATATACTTATAATATACAGACAATTGGAGAGACTATAAATCACTTTTCTACTTGAAGCTATATAAATTAATGTTACTTCAATGAAAAAAAAATTTATTTAATAGTTAAAGAATAGAAGCTAGAAAAATGTCAAAATAAAGAAATTGTGATACATCATAAACTGATTAAGATGAAAATTGAACTTCAACATTTATCCATTTAGCTTTTAAAAAGTGTCCAACTCTTTACTAATTCATGAGTGTAACTTTTTAACAGTTTTTCTAAAAATTGTTTCATTTTTTATGGAACTTCATACCACATATTGATTCATATTATAACTACACTCGTGGACAAAATTAAGAGATGGAAGACGTTTTCCTAAATATCTCAAAAATTACTGAATATAAATAAATGAAATTTGGTATGGATATAGCTTATTCCATGGTAATAAAGTATGCAAAACAAAAATGAAAGTGCCATTCACTAGCAAGACCTATTGCCAATAAATCCAATGTAGTCTGAACTTAAGGATAAAAGATGACAATAAAAGTGAGGCTTGTGCAGTGTGTGTTGCCTCTAGTATGGTGTATGGTCAACCCTGACAGACAGACAGACAGCATGCACAACGAGTATGCATGCTGTTAATAAGAGAGTTAAGGAGGACTTGTGGAAGACCCTCCCATTCTTGCACCAGAGCAATTTTTAACTACATAATGGTTCTGGGGGGAGGTTGACGCATCGCAATAGCTATCCCAAGAGCATCCCAAGCATGTTTAATAGGATTCAGGTCAGGGGATTTGGCTGGCCAATCCTTTCGTTGAATATCCTCGCTTTCCAGATACTCATCAACCATGAGAGCCCTATGTGGTCGCGCATTGTCGTACCAAAAACTTAAGTACTAATAGAAAAATACCTGAAATTTGAGCAAGAAATATTTATCCACAGGATGTCATGAATGTCTTAATAAAAATATTGATGTGATTTTTTATTTATTTTTTTAAATTTGTGCGAATATGAATCTCATTGAGTGTTTTTAAATCATGCGAATAAGAATCTTTTTATATAATCAAAAATTGTGTGAATATGAATCTTGATGTTTTATTTTAAAATCGCTTGAATGCAAATTCGGATGTATGATTTTTAAGTCACTTGAACTCTAATCATAATAGTGGCTTTTAAATCATGTGAATATAAAACACAGTTTAAATCATGAATGTTTGCATTTAGATTGGTAGAAAAAAACATAAACTTCCCCTTTTTTATTTTTTTAGTAATAGAAAAAAAAAATTATGCAATGGAGATGAATGCATGTTTGTGTATATTATACAGGTAATACTATAGTAAAAAAAAGTTTGTGCATCAGAGAGGTGTTATTCAGTTTTTAATAACAATTATATGCCTACAGTTTAAAACAACTCAGATTTGAAAAGTTTTTGTTAAATAAATTTTTTTTTTGAATCTGTAGTAATAAAAATCTAAAAGTCACATTCAAAATTTTATTTTATTTCTTTTATAAAACTTCATTTTTTACCATTGTTGGAAATGGAAACGAATTTCTTAAATTGTCATTTAAATTTATCTAAAATGCTTTGGTAGTGAATTTCTTTCAGTCAAATTTTTATCTTGGGGAAAATAATGATTAATTGGAAGAATTTTGAAAATATCAAGCCATTTTTTTTTAAGAGGAGATATTATTAAATGTTGCACTTCAATCGTTAAAACTTAGTTGTATTAATACATTTTTAAATGTGCTGAATGAAATATACGTGTGGGAAAATAATTTTTAGAAAAGTTGCAAATGAAATTTTAAAAAATCACAGCGTCACATGCTGTTAGACTATCTAAGTTAGCTGTGTTTATTAGCAATAGAATATATTCAAAAAAGTGTAATTTCTCAAAAGCTTTCCAATATGTAAAAATATAGGTTTCAATGATAGACAATGTTATGATGCTGAATACAATTGTTAAAATTAAAATGTGTTTCCTTTTTTATTAGCTTTTCTAATAGCCTTTATAATTAATAGGTTCTTTCAGATGAAGAAAAACGAAAGACCTATGACCAATATGGAGAAGAAGGGTTAAAAAATGATGCTTTTGGTGGTGGCAATGATCCATTTGCTAGGTATAGTATACTGATAATGATCTAATTTTACTATGTCTAACAATTTAAAAAAAAAATTCTTTACTCCCCAAATAAAAATTATTTATAAAGTTCTTTTTAAATTAATTTTTCTATTTAGAGAAAAATTAAATATTTAGAAAGTTAAAATTTTTTTTACCAGAATGTGTTTTTATTGATAATTCAAATTTTTTTTTTATTATTTATTTATATTTACATTTGTATAAAGCTAATTTTGCATTTTTGTGTTTTGCATGTTCTTTATTTATTAAATCACTTTTCTAAGATAACATTGTTTATGTTGAACTAGTATCAACCTTAAGTCCTGGGCTTTCTGAAGTGAAAGTGTGGGTATTGCAGGAAAAAAGTCATTTAAATTTTATATGAAAAATCTTAGGAAATTTTTTGCGCTTCAAAAGAATGCCCGCAAATTAGATTTGAATACCTTTTTATTGAAAAATTAGAATTTTTCATTCTACTTTTTATTGACCTCATTCTGTTTTTCATGAAACAAAAATTTACCTTATTACCGTATTTTTCGGCGGAAGAGCCGCGGCGCTATCGAAAAAAAAGTTGTTTTTTTCCTACATGCGGCGCTTCCGATGCAGCGGCGCTTCCGACGAAATATTTTTTTGTACCAAAAAAATTTGTCAAGGAAAGTTATTTAAGATTAAATAATTTTCTGAGAGAAAAGACTATTAAAAAAAATTAATAACGAAGTCGACGAAATATTCGTCCGTATTGCGATCTGCTGCAGAACATCGCCAATTCTTAGCAAACTTTCGGCAGCAGCCTGTAAGAAAATAAATAAACGAAATAATAATTTTAAAAAAAACATCGCATAAGGAGAAAATTTAAAAGGTATGCATCTTGTATCCACCCCCAGCTTAAGGAAAAATCGCAAGCTAGAAATCTATTTAGCGCCTTGGCAATAGTAATTTAAGCGAACAGAAAAGGACCCTAAACCCGACACTTGCGGGACTGGCGAAATGCCGAACTTCGGATCTCTTTCGGAAATTCCAATATGGCCCCCAAATATTACTATAATTCAATTCCACTGTTAATTTCAGAAAAACCAATAAATTGAGTCAAATTTCGATCGTGAATTTAAAACTGGCCCATCTTAAGAGAAATTTTACTAATCAAAATAATAATCTATATAATATAATCAAGAAGAAATAATCAGAATCCTATGAAGAAGAAATAATCGTTTCTTCTTTGGAGCGAGATCATAGTTCTCGTTTTTTCTTTTAGATAACATTTTGTTTTAACAAAAGACGCTTACCTCGCAAGAAAAAAAAAAAAAGCTAACAGGGAACTACAAAAAAAAATTTTTTTAAACAATTAATGCTAAGAAACTAACAATGAATAACAACAAAAAACAAGCTAAAAACTAATAACGATAAAAAAAAACAAGCAAGCAACAATTAACAAGAAAAAATAAAAAGCGGCAAAATAAAAAAAAAATTATGAATCGAATAAAAAACCGCAAAAGGGATAGAATTCATTTTGTTGTCCACATGGTAGTTTCAATGTCAACTGGGTGTGGCCAATTTATGGTCAAACAGAGGAGGGAAATTTGGGGGCAAATCAGTAAAGCACAAGCACAGCTGTCAAGATTGATTGATCAGTTTTTTCCAACTTCCATTTCTTTATTTTGTTCATTGGAAATGCAGGTGTTTTTACTTCTCACTTTATTTTAAACTGCTTTAGAAACAGATGTTTCCTTTGACACAGATTTATTTTTTTTTTTCAAGCTTCTTTTTTATTTTTAAAAGATAAAATAAAGTAAGTTACTTCAACAGAATAAAATTCCAAATAAAAAGAATATAGCTGATTTTTTTTGTCTTATCAATATAAATTTCTTAAAAAAAAAATTAAAAAAAAAAATTAGATCAGATTAAGTGCCAAATTTTAGAATGCTGGATTAGGGGTCCCATACCCTGTTCTTTTCCCCAACCCCTTTTAAATATTGAGTCACATTGGGTTATTTCCATTGAAGGAGAGGGCATTCTACCCACTAAAATTCCACCCTCAAAGATTGTGAAAGTGAAACTTATTTCCCGTTCGCTCATTCCTTCAGAATTTTTTTGGGGCCTGCTTAGTTATTTCTTATTCTTGTTATTATTAGTTATTTCGTTATTATTAGCTGTTTCGTTATTATGTATTAGTTTTTCCTCAAATTGTTAACGGTAATAAATTTTAAAATCTTTTTATTTTAAAATCTTTCTTTTAATAAATTTTTATTTTATTTTTCTTATTGCATTGTTTTACGGATTCCTGTAATCAGTTCAGCCTTAATTCAGCTACTGAACATATAAATATTTTTTTGCTGTTCTTCTGTTTTTTGGCGCGGTGCCAACTAGTAAGAACAACTTTATTTTATATAGTTTTGTTGTTTTCTTTTCTTTTTTTTTGCTGAAAGAGAAAACTTTTTTTGTTGTTTTTTTTTGCTGAAAAAGAAATTTTTTATTATAATTTAGAAATTAAAACTTTATTTTATGAAATGCATAAAAAAATTTAATTTTTTATTATACAGATATTCTAAATGGTAATTTAAAGGTCTCTTCTGAAAGGATGCTGATATACGCGGTTCAGCGCCATTGCGGCGCTTGCGCCGGAGCGGCGCTTACTATAACTTTTTTTTTAAAAAACTCATTTTTATCGAGGTGCGGCGCTTGTGACGAAGCGGCGCTTTCGCCGAAAAATACGGTACATAATATTTCAAGATAATATGATAGTTAAAATAAATAAATTTAAAAAAAAAACTTATTTTACAGCAAACAATTTCTTAAAGGTTCAAAATTTCAAAATCATTTTATGCATTATCATTTTTAGACTTTTTTGTGCTGATGATTATGTTAATTGGTTATTGAGGCAATCTCGCTCAATTGATATGTAGTCTTTTGTTAAAAATCAAGAAGGACACTTCCTATAGAATAAATAGTTTCATAGTAATTTTTTGTAAACATTTATTTTTTGTCATGTTTATGACCAAAATTCTTCTGCTAAATTAATCATTTCTGATTTTTCTTCTAAATTTCTGACTCTATTTTCCTCTCTCTATAAGTAATAAATGTGAACCCTAAAAAAGGTGATCTCTCAGATATAATGACTATTATTTTGTGTTATGGGGATCTATTGCGCTAGGTTAAAAGTATTCTTGTAAAATTGATTAAGCTGAGTAAATGGCTATGTGCATATGCTTGCACAGATAACAAGGTTCTGATTTGGGCTTTTGGGGTTCTCCTTAAATATTTTTTTTAGAAAGATTATCCTACTTTCTTGCCTGGTGTCACCTAAGGTCCTTATTTACTTGCGTCAGTTTACGCTGTCTTTTACACAAGATCTTGCCTCAGACTAGCTCATCCATCCCATCTGTCTTTCTTCTCTATGGATCTGCCTCTTTTTTGTTTGCCTTTTGGTACCCACATTAAGGCTACTGATGACATTCTTGTAAGAGGCATTCTTAACATGTGTCCTATCTATTTTTTATCTTTTTATGCTGATGGTGATTTGTTATTGCCTAGTTTTACTGTAGAGTTCTGAATTTCCAATAGTCTGAGGCCAGAATATTATTAGAATATTTCCCAAATATCTGTTTTACCAACTAATTAGCTTTATACTCTAAAGTTTTGTTACTTTCAGTTTTTCTGACCCATGAAATAGTACAGTCCTTACCATTGAATTAAATATGTTTATTTTAGTTTTTAGCATTAAAGTATTTGACAGCCAAAATTTTTTTTCAAGAGCACTAATTTGCTTCGAAAAGTTTTTGAAAGCAAATTTGTACCTTTGAAATTATTGAAGTGCAGTTTTAACCTTAATAAATTAGTAATGTGCAATTGTGAATGGATAAACTAATTTATGTGTTTTTAAAAATTGTGGCAAAAACAATAAATGGCTATTGGATTTTTATGCAAAGTCTGTAAATAAGCCAGTATGTAGAGAATTTTTTATTCATAGTAGTGTTTTAATTACATATTCTTTTTATATTTTTGTTCCTAAGTATAAACTTTCATACAATATTACTGTTTTTTCCTTCAACTAAAGTTAAGCGAAGGCTAATAACTCTTTTATTATTGGTGTGGATAATTTAATTGTGTAAGTATCAAACTTACAAACACATATTTTATTATACATTTTCAAATTCTACCTGTGAAAAATAATTTTAACATTTTATACAAATGTGTTGTTATTATGTATGAAATCAGCTTAATGCCAAATAAAATATTATATCTACTTTAATAATGTCTATAGGATTGTCATATAATAATTTTTAAGCTTTATTTCCATGTATGTTTCATATTAATTCAGGACTTTTCCTATATTGTGTGTAATATTATAATAGCTTTATTGTAATTTTCTTCCTTCAAATAAAGTTTCTGGCTGTAACTGTAAGTGGGTTGTGTGGGAAAGAATTAAGTACATGGCTGTGTTCTGGTGTTACTATTAATGTTAAGGATAGTCTCACTGTATTTAATTGTTGTATCTTATGTTTTATATATATTATTTTACTATTACTACTGTAGTTTCTTTGGAGATTTCGGTTTTTTCACTGGTGGGGGAGGAAGTAGAAATGGCCAAAGAGAAATTCCTCGAGGAGGAGATATAATCATGGACTTATGGGTCACATTAGAAGAACTATATTCAGGAAATTTTGTGGAGGTAAGAATTAGATTATAAATTATGTTAAAAATGTGTGTGTGTTTTTTTTTTTAATCGGCGCTGCATACTTTTTACTATTTTTTTATATGAGGTATTTACAGTTGAAGTTTTAGATCTCTTAATGTAGAGGTATGGTTAGAGACATTAGCTATAGATGCTTGCTTTGTAGAACTAATTTTGTGAATTTTTACCTTAAAAGAGCTGTTAACAATGTTGGTAAAAATTTTACTTGTTAAAAGTGCTTTTTTTTTTTTAAAGACATTTTTATTATGGACCAAATTATAAAATTGCTGTTTTGTGTGTTGTGTAATACTCTTTGTGACTATATTTAATAATTAGTTGGTCATCTGAATTGCATTTTTAATTATGCATAATTTCTTAAATTGTTTTTTTTTTTTAATTATAGGTTGTTCGAAATAAACCTGTTACTAAGCCTGCTAAAGGTACAAGACAATGCAATTGTCGACAAGAAATGGTCACTAGACAGTTGGGGCCTGGTAGATTTCAAATGACTCAGCAAACAATCTGTGATGAATGTCCCAATGTTAAGTAAGTATACAGTTTTTATTTGTTCAACAAATATAAATTTTTGAACTTTCACTCTACTTTCTTGAAGAAAAAATTCAATCCATAGCTAATTTTTAACTCCGTACTCCTTTAATTTTTAATTTTCAACGGATGGTAGATAATTTATCAGACATGAGAGAGTATGACATTGCTGATCTCAGTATGTATCAAAAATATTTAATCAATATATGCCCAGTACTTTCTTCTAGAAAATATCCTCCAAATTTAGTGTCATTAAGCCCTGGAAAACTTATACATAAGTAGCTTAATTATTACAAAATTATAATATCAAAAAAAGAAAAAAACTATTCTTATAATTGTCATTCAACTGTCTTTTATTTGAAGCCAAAGTACAACAAATCTTGTAGGATAGATATTTTTTTACTGCTGATTCTTGAAAAGCAAATTATTAAGACTTATGTAATCTTGGAAACTTATTAGATTCACATTTTTATTCATTAGATTTGAACCCAATTAATGATTCAATAACTCTAAAATATTCAAGTAATGAGTCGACGCATTATCCACAATTAATTAATTCTGCATAAAATTGTTTTGCTGTGTTTTTGTTTGGAAATTAGTGAAACTTTAAACATTTCATTAAAGAGGTATTAAAACCAAATAAACAAAATTTTGGGTTTTTAATTTTAGAGATTGTTTACTGATTGATATTTTTAGTAAGTATTTGTTATTTCGAAATTATTGTTAAATTCATCATCAATCATTATCAGAGCAATATTTTTTTAAATTTTTTATTCAGAATGTTTTTTTTCTCTTTTTATAATGTACCTTTATTAATTGAGTATATTAAGGTAATATTCTCAATTGCAAAATAATGAATTATTATATGTAATTTTAACATTAATTGTTTTTTGTACTTTCAAATTCTGGTTGTTCTTTTTACTATTAGGAATCAAAATGCTCTCATATTTCTTTTAGTGCACATGCACTTCAAATAAAAGGATCAATAAAATTTTATAGTTCATAAAACCTCATGCAATGTAGTTTCATTCAAATTAAGACATATTTAGGTTTTTATAAAGATCTGAACAATTTTATTGATTGTTATGAAAATATTTAGATATTTTAATATTTTTAACAATTGGTAAAATTGTTTAATTATGGGCACATTTTTTTTTTTTAACATTTCCAAATTGAATTTTTTAAATCTTTAGAAAACAAAAAAGATCTAAAAAAATTTTCAAGATTTTTAAATCACAAACAGCAGATGTTATAACAATTTTCATTGGTTCAAAGATGCATGAAGTCACTCATCTCGAAATTTGGTTTTAAAAATTTGTACAATCAAATCTAACTTATGCTGAAAAACAGGGACATATTTTTCTGACATTTATTAGAGATATAAGTTCAATATTTTTTCTTAGAAGTGCATTTCACATTTTCCCATCAAGTTATTTGCATATGGTAAAACTTTTTTCAATCTTGATTCTGTGAAAATATTCTTAACAACTTTGGAATTGTTTATTCATTTTTTATCAAAATATTAAATGGAAAAATATTTTTCTGAGAATCTTAAGTTGCAGTCTTTTGTTTTAGGTTCGTAAATGAAGAAAAAATTTTAGAAATTGAAATTGAGCAAGGTATGAAAGATGGTCAAGAGCAGAGGTTTGTTGCTGAAGGTAAGGTGATCTTCATTTTGAGCAAATTGATGAAATTTGATTATGCATAATTTTATTGGGTTAATCTGAAATAAAATCTTTGTGCCTAGAGGAAAACATGAAATTTCTCTTTGTTCAGTTATTAAAATAGAACTTAATTTTTTTGAAAAAAAGTTATGATTGAAAAGGCTGACCCAAACTAGCAAAATATATAGAGGATTCTTCTTCTTCATAAGCGCAACAGCCTTTCACAGGCCAAGGCTGACTCTCAGATTTTCCTCCATCTGGCCCTGTCCGGTGCGACGGCCCTCCATCGGTTGACTCCCAATAGCTTGAGGTCCTTTTCAATGTCGTCTATCCATCTTGTAGGTAGTCGTCCCCTACGTCTCGTCCCTTCAATTGTGGAAAAAGTAACATTTTTGGCAGGGACGGAATCAGAATTTCTGAAGAGGTGGCCCAGCCACCTAATGCGTGATGCTTTAATAGTTCTCACAATGTCGGTCCTACCGAATTTGTCATATTTTTTGTAAATTGTAAAGAATTCTCCTTATGTTATTCTCTTGAAGAGATCCAAAGATTTTCCTCAAAATTTTTCTTTAAAAAATTAGCAGTTTTTCCTCTGTTTTGTTTAGGGTCCAGCACTCACTTCCATACGTAACTATAGGCCTGATTAAAGTTTTGTAGATGTTTAACTTTGTCTTCATACTGATGAACTTGGATTTGAGTTGGTTTCTGAGGTCGTGGAAACTTCTGTTAGCCATGAAAATTCTGTTAATATAGGGGATTACTGAATTATTTTAAAATAAATCGGGCCATGGTAGCCCAGTAATTAGAGAATCTGACTCATGTCCGGAAGGTGTGATCTTCGACTTCGCGAAGTCCCTCCGAATATATACGATACACATGCTTGTAAAATATGCAGAGCCGAAAGTCCTGTTGCAGTCATTGAGCAGTACCATAAATGCAAGAATCTGGAAAAAATTTCCTTCCCCTTCAGATCTATGTCTAAATTGAGAAAGTGGTCTCGCATATTGTGCTTATATGTCTTCGGGTCATTCTTAAGAATGTTTCTCAGGCCATAGCCAATTGCCCAGCTGTAGTGCAAAATAAATAAAGTACCTGCCTAATGTACTTACCTTAAAAATAAATAAATTAATATTAATTGTCTGATTTTTGTTATTTTACTTATGTTTTCTTTGACTCTTCAATTACAACATAATTTTTTTTTGAAATGTTATTAAATTAGTAACTGAGAAACTTGAGTTGCATTCTTTTGTTTTAAATTTGTAAATGAAAAAAAAATTTAGAAATTGAATTTTTTAATTAATGTTGCATCCTAATAATATGAATTAATAATTAACTGCATGTTATTCTATCTTATGTAAAAACCAGGGCTCGAAAAAAAGCCCGTCCGCGGCGGTCAAAAACTCCCCGCGGAAAACAAATTTCTCGAATCCAACGTCCGCGCGGACGGCCATTTTCCCGTTAATGTTCGTGATGTATTTTCAATTTTTGTTATCTTACAAGAGTCTAGCTCCTCACTTCTAAAATGACCCTCTAATCTCAAAATACAGCAACATACTGCGCATGGTGGAATTGGTGTTTTCTCTGTCTGGGAGTACTGCAGCGGTTGAAGGGGGCTTTTCAGCAATGTGCTTACAAAAAAACACATTACGTACTGGTCTTAAACAAGAAGCGTCAACCGCAATTATGAACATCTACCTAAATGAAAAACCTCCTTCAGATTGCTGTGCAGAAACCTCTGTAAATCATTGGCTTGATTGTGGAACTGGCAAACGTCGTATTTGATTCATTTAAAAAACGCAGTACCATCGGATAAATTGACAGATAACTTGACCTTTGTTATTTAAAATATTTCATTAAAGAAATAAATTATTTCAATAAAGAAATACTAGGTTTTGCTATTAGTAACCTAGTATTTCTTTTATTACTGTATAATGTTATTCTAGTATTTGTAATCCTAGTAACTACTAATTCATTGCGCAATTTATATAATTGTTAGTAATAAATAAGAGAAAATTATATTTCTATTTATTTAAAAGCGACGGGTTAGTTTCAAAGGAGGACGGGTACATTGTTGGACAAGCCCCGTCCTCGGGGACGGGTAAAATTTCTGAGTTTTTTCGAGCCCTGGTAAAGACACTGTTTCAAAGGAAAGATTAACTCTAGAACTATTTTAATATTTTATTTGAAAAGCGATTAAGGTTGAACTCTGTTATTAGACAGAAATATAGAAGACAGAACACAAGTATTTCTTAAGCATAAGCTATGACAAAAAGAAAAAAATAACTTATTTTTTGGTTGTTTTAAAAGTAAAGAACAGTCAGTGCATGTTTATGCAAACCTATTATTTTTGTTTCTCTACATCCTCCCCACCCCTGTCTGTTTCTAAAGGAAAGACCAGTTGCAGAGGACTTGACAAGATCTTGTCAAATGGACAGTTCTTGCAACTTCATGTTGTCCAGGTATGAATTTGAGAACAAGATAGATCTTTTTCCCACATTTGGCAAGAACGGAGATCTTCATATATTAAAGTTGAACCCAGTTATTTGCCTAAAATATAGAAGATGAAGCAGAAATATTTATTAATCATAAAGTATGACTAAAAGGAGAGAATAACATTTTTCGATTGTTTTAAATATAAAGAACAGTCAGTGCACATTTATGCCAACCTACTATTCTTGGTTCTCAACAGCTGTTATTATGTGGTTTTGATAAGCTATTATAATATATACTATTATAATATGGTTGGAATATGGTCTTTATTTCATTAAGTAATTTTACAAATCAATATTAAATTTCATTTTATAGGTAGAAGTATTGATAGAATTTCGATAGTATACACTTTATAACTGCTGAAAAAAAATCACAAATTTTTAATGAAAATGTTATTTAATTAGTAACTAACTAAGAAACTTAAGTTGCAGTGTTTTGTTTTAGATTTGTAAATGAGGAAAAAGCTTTAGACATTGAAATTGAAGTTCTTTTAATTGACAGTAAGATCAGATCTATGTCTAAATTGAGGAAGTGGTCTCACTTGCGATGGCATGTCTTTGAATCATTCTCAGGAATGTTTCCCAGGCTGTTGCCAATAGCCCATTGTGTAGCTCCAGTGCAACATAAATAAAGTATCTACCAAAATACTTACCTTGAAAATAAAAAAATGAAATAAAAATAATTATGTCCAAATTTTTTATTTATTTTACTAATGTTTTCTTTGTTTTCAATTAGAACACAAATTTTTATTGGAATTGTTGTTAAATTAGTAACTAATATTTTACATAAAAGTATATACTAATTATAAAATAAATTTATATTAAATAAGATAAAGTGAATTAAAGTAGCTTATGATATATTATTGAATCATTTTAAGAGTTGGGCTTTTAAAAGAACTAATCTAGTAAAAACTATGCACTAATGATTAATATTTGGATTTAGAAAATGTTTTGAAATTGAATTCAATTTATGAGAATATTTAACTATCATTTGCTTATATTTTTGGGGAAATCATAGGCTATAAGTGAAATATACTTCTAATCCTTAATGTATATTATTATAATAAATCTCTGTTTATAAAATGGTATATAAAATGCTTTACTTTTACTTAAACAATTTTCTGTTACATGAGTTTAATTTTTGTTATTTCTATTTAAAGGTGAACCACACATTGATGGAGAGCCTGGTGATTTAAGGATTCGTATCCAAACATTACCGTAAATAGCCTTTTTTTATTACACTGCAAATANCACGTATATATATATATATATATATATTGCTATATGAAAAAAGATTGCAGTATATTCTCAATTATCCAAACTTAAAATCGTGACTGTATTTAGAAAATTGGGAGCATAGCTAACCCAAAAGCATTTATTTTGCAATGATATAGCTTGATATAAAATAATTAGCTATTTTGTAAAGTTAATTGAATACTTTTAATGACTTTCTTCATTTTTCACATTAGGTTAGAATAATAAGAATGTTTTTGTGTGTGATCATATAAACAGTATAAGTTACCGACATTTGACAGTGCTCTAGATAACTGGCAAGGGGAATTAAGTTAGGGGAGAAGCTTATGGAAAGCAAAGTACGAGGTTATTGCAATTAAAGTTTGAGTTTCAAAACTTTATTAAAAAAAAGATTCACTACTCATGACGTAAAATTTGAATGGAATATTATTTAAGAAAAAAAATTGCATAAGAAAAAAAATAATTCCAAATTTTAGGAATTGATTAGGCTTTAAATTATATGCGCACGACTCATTACAGTTGATATAAAAACGCAAGGTACACTGTTTCCTCACTTCACACTTGAGATGTTTGTCATGACTGCGTCAATGAAGGTTCATGCTTTGCTCGCAAAGCTTTTTTTGCATTAACAATGACTGGGTACCAGTAGCTCTGTTTCCCGACATTGAAGGGTATCAAAAGAAACAGAAGTCCAATGACTGCCATGGGTCTGGAGAAAATGAATCCGAAATTTGAAAATACATGTTCTTTTGATGTGCAATCTGGTAAAGGAAAGAAAAGAGTTAATTCAAAATCAGTAAAAGTTGCCACAGCAGTGCAGGAGAAGTCTAGTAGTGGTGTGCAACTGTGCCAGACACTGGGAATTTAATGCACATCAGACATGCCTGTGAGCATCGTACGTACAATTCTACTAAATACCTTGCATTTGCTATTTATACAAAATTGCCTATGTGTTTGAATTGCTTCTTGTTGACCTGTTTGCAAGAAAGACATTTGTTCACATAAGTGAGGACAATGAATCGCAGTGGAGTATTTTCTGGACAGATGATGATTTCAATCTGAAAGGATATCTCAATACACAGAATTGCTGAATCAAACCAGAATTGCTTGCAATAGAAAATCTACTTGCAAATTAATCAGGGCTACCTCATTCTGCAAATTTCATTGTGTGGTGCGAGTTTATGGCATTTTTTATCGTGGGGCCATAGTTTTTCTAGGGGATGAAGGTAAGCACTATGATTCTCTTTTGGGCAACCACATCATTTCAGTTCTTCAACAGCGTGGATGTGTGAATAGGATCATTTTTATATAAGAGATAACTTCTCTGCACATTGCTAATTCAATGCAGTAGCATTTCGAATATTGCTTGAATAGCCGTCATTTCCCTACAGCTCAGCCGTCCTGATCACCCGATTTTAATCCTTGCGACTTCGGGTTGGGGGACTATTTGGTAGATGTGTTCTGTGCTTAGATTGCAAACTTAACTGAATTATAGGCACACATTTGTGTGACAGATTGTTGGTGTGGTCTTGGAAACACTCCGATCAGTTATGGAACATGCAATATCTCGAATTCAACTTGTTTCAGAAAATGGTGAACAGAGTTGAATAATTAAAAACATATTTGATTGATGCTTTTTATGCAGTTTTGGGCTCAGGATAATTAAAAACTGATTTGACAGGGGATATGATATCATTATGGTGGAAGGGTTTACGCAGCTAACACTATCATCTCTGCAGTCATGCACTCTAAACTGTACGTGTAACTTGTGAGTTTAGCTGGTAACTTGCACCTTAGTTGTTGATTTATAGTTTCTTTGCCAGTTGTAGTCAAATTCTTTTAAATTACGATGTTTACAATACCATCTGTTGCTAGAATTCTGAACTATTTTTTCTTAAGCCATACTTTTTCCATCTTTTTCAATAATATTCCGCTCAAATTTGTTGTTCTGATCAGGATTTCTTTTTTATAGCATTTTAAAATTTCAACTTTAGTTATAATTACCCTGTATATCCTGTCATCTATCTTAATGAAGGAAGATGCCTATTTTTTCTTTTGTACATGATTTCCGAATTTTGGATTAATTCTTTGAAGGGTTCTAAAATAGTTCGTCTCTATGTTAAATGAATCTTTTTTTGCTTATTGAGTCTGGGGTGTAAAAGTCATCTTTACCTTAAAGCTTTCAGCAGACTTTTTACACCTTTTATTTACATTGTTCATAACAATTGGTAATAATCTAGTAACTCATCACATTATCACACATTATAACTTCAATATTTTGAGAGTTTCTGGGACATTTTTTTTTTTTTTTTTGCAATTCAAAAAGCATAATTAACTTGTTCAATATCTGTAATGCTCGACTGACATGGTAGTCAAAGCTTTATTTCATTGACACCAAAAGAAAGAAAAGAAATGCAGTGAAGATAAGTTATAGGATAAGGAAAATAAACTGTCTTAAAAGGGATCAATAATGACATCTAAATTAGACAATTATTGCATAAACATATGTTGGAAATAAATGGTATGCTGCGCGAAGTTTAAAATAATTGTATATTTATTTAAAAAAATTATTACATTAAAATATGATTAGAAAATTATGAAATTAAAACCGGCATTAAAATTTACATAAACCGCCCATGCAAATACACACACACACATGCACAACTCATACAGTTTTCTTTGCTGGGTAAATATGACCATGCTCTTCTGGCACTGGAAAGCAAAACATTTTAATATAGCACTGATCATTTCTGTTAGATATATTTGTAAATAAGTTGCTGCTTTAAAAATAGTGAATCTATTATTTTTAAAATTATGTTAAAAATTTTTTTTCATTCTGCTCATTTACAATTATTATTTTTTTTTTTCTAGGCACCCCTTATTTGAACGTAGGGGAGATGATTTATACACAAATATAACAATTTCTCTTACTGATGCACTAACAGGTTTTACTCTAGAAATTCCTCATCTAGATGGTCACAAAGTAAGTAAATTGAAAATTTTCTCTTTGGATTTAAAATTATTTGCATGCCTTAAAATTTTACCTCAGTTTTTAAAAACCTGTTTCATGGTATATAATATTTTTTATTCAGAAAAAGCTTTATTGTTCTCATATTATTTAATAAACCATTTTTATTTGCTTATTTTAATAAGAATTTATTTCTAGATATTTTCATACAATGGGTACTTTCTTAACTAGTAATATCTCTGGGGTATAATTTGTTTAAAGTAATTTTAGTTTTAGTGACTTTTTATTTATTTATTTATTTTTCCTTTTGGGTTTTCTTCCTACAATGTCCCTAAAAGTGAATCTTTAGGTAAATAAAAGTTCAATAACCCTTAGGCTCCTTAATTACCTTACCCCTTATTTGTTTTTGTTACTATTAGTAAGTAATGTTACTAGTGCCGAGCTCAGTTTCTAGCACTCTTTTTATTTAATTGTACATTTAGCAACTCAGATAATTTTAATTTTTAAATAAGTTACGCTTTCTAATTTTACTTGTGGGTGTTTCATCTTCGGATTTAAAATATTGTTACTTCATAGCTTCAAGCTTGTGCATTGTTGGGAAAGATTTTACAAGTAGTAATGTAATACTAAAAGTAAAAGAAAAAAAAATTTCTAAAAATCAAACTACTTTCATCCACACTTAAAGCCTAGCTAATATGTCTTATATGTATATATTTGAATTATTGATTTGTCTAAGTTGGCAAACAAATATAAAATATAACTTTAAATTTAAGATTTAAAGATCAATTCAGCATGTTATGAGAACAGCCTTTCTTCTGAAAATATTTTGTTTGCTCCTACTCAACAAAGAAAAAAGACTAAGGCATGTTTGTGTAGTTTCACACCTAAATGTTGCTATCACTAAGAAAAATTTCTTAAATATACAAAATAGTATCTATGTTAATTGAATATTAAATGTAATTTTTTTGTAGGTTGAAGTCACAAGAGATAAAATAACATTTCCTGGTGCTCGCATCCGAAAGAAAAATGAAGGGATGCCTAATTATGAAAATAATAATTTAAAAGGAACACTTTATATTACATTTGATGTTGACTTCCCTAAAGGCGAACTTACATCCGAACAAAAAGAAAGTAAGTACCCATGTATAGATGAAGCAAAATTATATTTTTATGTCATTTATTAAATTCAATGATTTAATCTTGTTGCCTTCCTGCATAAAAAGTGATAAAGTGATAGTTTGAGGCTAAAAAAATCATGCACAAAGAATTATTTTAAAACCCTCAAAAATTTCTTACTATATTTATGGTGTTTGTAGCTTTAATTTACTTCATAATTATAAAATGTAATGTCTTTATATATTCTAAGCAGCAAAAAAAAAAAANAAAAAAAAAAAAAAAAAAAAAAAAAAAAAAAAAAAAAAAAAAAAAAAAAAATATTTCATACAAATACATTCTGACAGTAAGCTCATTACAAATAATGAAGATATGAAAGGCATCTAATATTTGTCAATTGCATATTTTTGTAACTTTATATTTGTTCTCAAAAAAGTTTATTGCAAAAGAATAATGCCATTTGAAATAGCAACGGGAAGATTTAAATTTTTCGCTATTTGAACCCTTGTTAATTGAGAATAGCTGCCAACAGCTTTCAAAATTTTTACCTTATCCTCAATCCTAGCCATTTCTTACATTCTTATAAGTTTCATTGTTCATCTAAGAGTTTACATTCCTTTGTTCACACCTGTTCCCGATAAATCAGCTTTTCTTGTGTAATGGTGGAGCAGGAAAGGTCAGTGGTCTTTGTTAATTTCCCATACTTCATGTACCTGTTTCTGGAAGAGAAAGGTAAACTAGATAAGACATTTTAAATATAAAGTACAAAAAAATGAAAAAAAATTAGAAACTTATGAAAACTTCTTATAAAGATAAATTTAACATTGGTAAATTTAACATTTGATTTTTGTTAAAAAAATAACTTCTTACTTGGGAAAACTTTTTAAGCAGGAACTTCTTAAGCAGGTTCCTCTGTAAGACTAAAATTAATGTGTTTGTATTTTTCTGCTAATAAATTTTCCTTGTTTTGACATGTGGTTTTAATTTAATTTTGTTAATTTTAAAAGTTAACACTTATTTAACAATCAGATAGAACTTCCGTAGATTACGAGGGTAGTTTGTTAAGTCCATGGCTTCATGGGTGAAAGCGAAATGGAGAAGCTGGTTGGTAAACCATTTCAGTTTTAACTTGTTTTTGGGAGGAGTAAATCTATTTTCTTCTTTAAATTATTCAACAACATCTACCTTTTCTCTGTACAGAAGCAATTTTATATATATGCTATAATTGTTAAAAAAATCTCGGTAGTTTCAAAAATTTAATGTTTCTTGAAAAAATGCCTTTTGTACCAGTTTTTGCTCTTTTCCATCTCAGTACATATTAAGCTTTCGGACCCTGCATGGTTTAAAAAGAGGTGGCGTTCTGATCATACTTTTATCATGTGTTTAACTTATCTGTGGCAACATTTGTAAAATTTGCAGATGATATTTTAAATAATTTTTGTTCTATTGGATTCAAAAGCAAACAGTTAAACTGTTTGTTTTGATTATGGAGAAAGAAAGAATTCCTTCTATCGATAAATTTATTGTTTGTAAAGAACAATTACCAAAACCGGAGGTAAGTTAAACAAATATAATGGGAAATCTGCTCTATCACATGGTGTACAATTGGTTCACTGAAATTCATTTTGGCTGTATGAGCAGAACAGATGCAGAGCATTCTAGACATTCAATTGAGGTCACGACTGCAGAACTAATCAACAAATTCTATTATATTGTGCTAGAAGACCACTGTGGTAAAGTACATGAAGAAGGTAAACATATCAAATGAACATGTATTTAAAGTTATCTGCAAGATGTGTGCTGCGATTTCTGACAGTGGATCAAAAGCAGACTTGTTTAGACAAGTTTGAGTACAAGAGATTTTTTGTTGTGTTATGTTACAACTGATGAAATATAGATGCAATACTATGCACCAGAAATGAAAGAACTGTTTAAACAGTGGTTTCTTTCTAATTAATTGCTCCGAAGAAGACAGAAACAGTTCCATCAATCAGAAAGATTATTGCTTCAGTTTTCTAGAACTCAAAGGATATAATAGTCATTGACTATCTGGAAAAGGAAAAAAGGATTACTGAACAGTATATGCTGATTTATTAGACTATTTTAATGAAAAATTGAATGAAAAGTGGCCCCATTTGTCAGAACAAGTTCACTTGTCTGCAATGGCAGTCACTAAATTAGTTGAATACTGTCTCATTCACTCTACTCTCCTGACTTAGCCGCCAGTAATTTTTTCTCTCTCCAGATTTAAAACAAAAAAATGGCTTATTAGAAAGAGTTATTTTTTAAATTCTGAGATCATTAATGGCTATTTTGATGAGTTTCAGAAATCTTAATTTTTAGAAGAATTAAAAAATTTAGAACATTGTTGGAAACATATCATTATGAAAGATTATGTCAAAAATTAAAGTGCATTTTGGTATGTATATTGGTTTTTATGTTTCAAAGACATGGACTTATCAAATTGCCCTCTTGTTGTGAATAAATAGTTTTTGCATTAAATGTTTTTTGACATAAATTTTGATGTGCTTCTTTTTGTATTTTTTAAAACTAAACAAACTTATTGATGTTACTGCTAATCTTAATTGTGTTAGGTTGTCAGTTGTTACAGTTATTTTTATTTTAAAAAATTACTTATTTTTATTATTTTTAAAATTATTTGTATCGAAATTTTTTTGATGTCTTATATTTGTCATGATTTACTTCATATGTTTTTTGTATGAAATAGTGAAATGTAATATTTTAATTGCAATAATTGATACAGTCATGCTACCTAAGTATGTGGTTGTTTAAAGTTCTAATGCTTCTTAGGGGTATCTTCAGATTAACGTAGGTTCCATACTTTTTTGTCATCAGACTTAGTTCATACTTCTGTTTGATTTTATTACCTTGAAGCTGTCACAATGTTTGTTAAATATAACATAGCTTCTCTTTACATAATTAAAAAACTTTTCATTTATCCTTAAAATTTAAAGAAAGGGAAGTTTCATGGCAAAAAATAATTAGTATTGTTTCAAGCACATTAGAATATTTTTTGCCTACAGCTTTGAAATCTCTATTTTATATTGTATTTTTTTCTGTTTATTAAATTTCGTGTTAGTAAATTTGTATTTTCTTTCTTTCAGAAATTAAAGAAATATTTAAAGAAGACAAAAAGACAAAAATATATAATGGACTGCGTGGATATTAACATTTACTATAGATTAGCTCATCAATTCATTGTACAATTCAACTTTAGTGATACATTCTGTAAATTATTTTTGAAACACTGACTCTGTTTCATTGCTACTTAAATACCTGTTGTACATACTTTTCTAAAATCTTATTTATAACTGCTCAAAATATACTTTTTTTTAACTTAGTGAAACTTATTTATTATAATATTTAAACATTAAAATTTAGATTTAACATAGATATCTCGGATAAAATGTCCCATTCATATTATCAGATTCTATTATAGTTGCATTAAAAAATACAATTTGCTCACAGGTAAAGGCAATAAATTAACAAAAAAATGCCTTAATAAAAGTAAAATAAAAATTTAAATTATTTGATGTGTGAATGAATCAATTGCTTAAGTCATACAAATAACACTGATAATTTAAATTAAAAATATTTCACTCTTTAAATAAGTCAGTATACCGATGTTCCTTAATTTTAGATTAAGTCATATGGTTTTATTAAATTGAGCAATGAAACATTTGTGAAATCAGTTTATTTTATGCTAAGAGATTTATTAGATAACTCAATTATGAACAGTTGTTGAGCTTGTAAACAATTTTATTTCGTACTATTATTTTTTTGAGATTTTGTTCAGAGTTGGTTTAAAGTAGTACAATATAAATTATTGCTCAGTATAAAATTGGTGTTTAAACTAAATTATGCTATTAAATTTACGAAATGAGGCAAATATATGTTTGAGTACCTTAAGTAATAAAATGTGTTTAATTCAATATTACAATCTCATCAGTTTTTTGTACAACAAATCTTTCTTTTACAATGTAAACATTCAGATTCAAAAAATAATTTTAAGTAGTACCTTTCTAAATTAAATCATACATTTAAAATTCAATTTCTCAGGAACTAATGACCAACTTTGTTTAAATTTAGTATTTTGCCTCTTAAAATTACATTCTTTAAAATGAAGTAAACAGTTTTATTCCTTACATTTCAAAAACTTTTTCGACTATTTTCAAATAAATTATAAATAATTATTTTAAAAAAATTTGCGTTAAATTATGAACTTTGAATAAATTAATTTTAAAAGTATGAGACATAATAAAATATGCAGAAATTAATATTAATGGTTCGAACTTTCACCCACTTTGATAACTCAATTATTGGGACTCTATTTCCAAATTTTGCAGCTAACCCTCATATGTTAAGATGAAGGATCCAAATCTGTTGAAAAAAAAGCATTTTTATTGAGAAAAAGTAAATTTTTGTGTCTGATTTTGTAACTTAAACTATCGTCTTCACTAACTTAAGACAAATTGTATTCAAATAATTGTTTGGCAAGCTCAAAATTTAATACCTAAAGCATTTTATATTTAAATGAAAAGTATTATATTCTGAAACCTTTAATATTTGCTAAAAGTTATTTTTTGCATGGAATTATTTTCAAATAAACTAAACTCAGCGCCGCGACAGCCTAAGAGGGCCAAGGCCTACTGTGCCCATCTCAGTTTTCTTGGGCTCTGGGGTGCAGGGGCAGATGCTCCGGTCAGGTGGTCAGCCGAATGCGAAACCCCCAGTGTTTAGTTCCCAAGCATGCTTGGTACTCATTTATCGACCCAATGAAGGGATGAAAGGCTGAGTCAACCTCGCCGGCCCGAGGATCGAACCAGGGACCTGTGGCACGACAGCGCGAAGCGCTACCGCTCAGCCACCGGGCAAATAAGCAAATTTTATAATTGTGTACAAATATTCTATTCACTTAAAAAGTTCTTGAGGCATGGTAAGAGGAAACAAAACTAACATAAAGGGGTCCAACCTTACCACCACTTTGATAACTTAACTATTGGGACTCTAGTTCCAAATTTGAGCGAAAGTAAGTTTTTGGCGCATGCATGTGTCATTTCAAAAGAGTACATAACTATTTATTTTTTTTAATTCTTGTAGGACTAAGCTAGCATTATTTATAGCCTCATAACTCTCTATTATTTACTAGTGGCCCCAGTTAGCCCTTTTAGAAAGCGCCAAATATGCCTAGAATTATTTAGTGCAATTATTATTTTACAAGTACAGTTCAAAGCAATTTACAAGTAGCGACATAGAGTGAAGCAGCTCTTTTATTTAAACACTACTAGCTTTTACTGAATCTGTCTTTATCACGATAATACAAATTTTTAATTTTTGAATCAGATTTATGATAAATAATATAGTAGAACTGTTCTGCTGTTTGACAGAGTCTAGGGTTAAATGTTTTGTCGTACAAACATTTTATCTTTTCGTCTGTTTAGCAAAATTTGCCATTTGTTTCAATCGACAATTAGAATCTGTTTGAAACGGCATCATGTGGAGGGAAGAAATAAAACTAAATTCGTTTATTGTTAATTTACTGCTAAAAGAAAACTCTGGAGTCCCTGCTGTGTAATGAATTACTCATTAAACTGTTATTATTTATTAAGTCTCACTGCTAATAAACAATAGTATTCTGCAGCGGGGAGCAAAAAAAGTATTAAATTTATAAGTTGCACTACACTGCTAAATGATATAACATGAGTGAATCAAGTTCGCTGCAATCTGGAACATTTTAAAAGTTTAAAACATGGTAGAAACCTTTGGTGGAATCAAAATGTTTTAACTAGTTCTCATTTACAAAAAAAAAAAAATTCCAAGTTAAAGGAAGATATTTGGATTTTACAACTGCCTAGCTGAAATCTTATCAAAGTTATTTTTTATGTGGAATTATTTTTACATAAACAAATTTTATAATTGTGTGCAAAATTTTTTAAATTCGCTTCAAAAGTTCTCGAGATTTGACGAAATACGCAAAAAATAAAATTAACATTAAGGTGTGCAAACTTTAGACCTTTCTGCTGACTATTATTGGGAGCTGATTTCCCAGAGTGCGGCTACTCCCCTATATTTTGAGGGGCTCAGAAATCCGAATCCTTCGAATAAAGGATATGTTTATTCAGAGAGAGAACCTTTTTGTGTATTTCGTAATTTAAAATATCACGTGTACTAAGGTGGTACTTATTTTTCTCGCACCGTACTAAATAGAAAGCCTTAGCATTTTCACAAAGCCTCCTGCACGATCACTTACTTACGTAATGCGCAAGCACTGTAAAGAGCAAAGATTATTTGTCATGACTGCACTATCTGGAAAAGGAGACCGTGAGCATGCGGGTTGTTCCATGAAAGCGGTAAATCTCTGTTATTGAAATAACAATCATATTTAGTTCAGTTAAGCCGCTTTCTGTGCTTTTTCCGTAAAATTTGACATTTGAATGTAAAAAGTTTTATATTTTATTATATTTATAAAAAATTGCGATGCTAAAATAAAGCAAAATATATACTTAAAAACCATTTGAAAAATTTCTTATAAAGTAGGACAAAGTGATAAACTTTTTTTAAGAATTGGATGTCAACATGAGTTAGGAATTTTTGTTTACATCTTCTAAACAAACTTTTGTTACAATTAATAATTTCAGGTGCAATTTCTCAAAATTGCAGGGAACCTTATGAATAAGTTGAATTATAGAGTATCTAATGGTAGCTGTGGCTTTACATTTTAAGAGATCCATATTAAATGAGTTTTTAGATGGGAAAATTACACTAAAAGCGTTAACTTTGTAATCAACGTTCATATAAGATGTCTCCTGAATTCTAGTTAGTCCAGGGCGAACTTTTAATATAAGTTCTCGAAAATGTTTCATTTGGTCATACCTTCATGATAATATGACTTTTGCAAATTTATTAATTTTTTAGTATAAATCTTCCGGTTATAAAAAGTTCCAAAAAATGCTTCAAAATTAATTTTTAATGGATTTATTAATTGGGCTAAATATTAATAAATAAAAATAACTTTTTAAAACTGAAAGTGATGAATTTGAAAATTGATAAAAAACAATTTTCTTATTAGCTCCATGCTATGAATGAAAATGAAATCATAAATTAAAAGAAACTATCATTATAGTTTAAAAGACCGTATAAAATAATAAAAATTGTGATTTTGATTACTGTATCCCGAAGGTTTTATAACTCGAAAAAAGCTATTTAATATTAAATTAAAATTTTGGTGAAAGTATTGTTCTACCTACATATGTTTTCCGTGATAAAAATCAGAAAAATTAAAAAATAGAGCATTTGGAGCTGATTAATTTTTGAAAAGTATTTTTATTGTTTCTTTTTTTCAATTTAGCAATTGCTTGGACATTTTAAATTAAAATCAGTATTATTATATTGATTTTAAAGTATATAAGACTGCGCAAAGGAAGCATGAAACTTAAAATTGATCAAGTGAAATTATCCTAAAAAAATCCTAAGCCTTAAACAAGATACAGATAATGCTAATCTTGAATTACCAATTTCTCGGTATCCAAAGGATGATTAGAACACACAAGGCTTCATTTTCAGTTCAACTATAAAAACTAATAAAGGTCTTACTTTATTCAAATTTAAAATTGTTTTTGTTTGTGATGGAATAGAAAATAGACAACAAAGATCATACTATTTATCCTCTGGGTGCAATATTAAATATTTTCTGTCCTAAGTTGAATGAGACATTCACCGATGATTTTCTAATTTCCAAAAATTTAAAGTTTGATTACATTTTACTAAGTTTTTCAGTTATGCATTTGAGACAGGCAAAAGAGACGTTATTAATGAGAATTTTTTCCTTCCGAATTGAATGGTACCAATCCTAAGAAGATGTGACTAAATAGTTTAGAAATTATTTGGGTTTTATGTACAAATTTGTACTTAGGCATCTGATATAGAAGTATCTAAATGATTGAAGTATCGCTCCTGCGTAATATTTTACGCTGAATCGAATGAGACTATGCACGATTCAATCGAAGATCGAACAATTAAAAGGTTGCAAACAGTTTTAATGATTTATTGAAACTACATACATTTGCTGACTTGTGTGCTCAATATAGGCTTATAAGTCATTGTCAAGTAGAAAATACAGATAGAACAATTCAGAGAAAGACATCACAAAGAATACATCCAGGGTTACGGCGGGATTCGAACCCGCTACCTCCACGCTTAACAGAGCATTTGAACCGGCGATACCGCTCGGCCAGGGAGGCCCCGCAAACAGTTTTATGCATAAAAATGCTATTTTTGCCTTGGTTTTGTGCATTTTTGACATTATCTAGAGACTATCAGACCGAGTTGAACCTTAGTAGTCGTAAACCCAGAAAACAGTTTTTATAAAAAAAGATGCTAAGTTTCAATAAAAACCATTATTTATAAACTAAAAAACGCAAAATAAATATTGCTATTCGCGATCGCAACGCTCGAGTACGCTG
>NC_092209.1:57872736-57919649 GCF_043381705.1 Parasteatoda tepidariorum
CCTTAGCTTTACACGATCACTCATCCATTGAGATATCGATCTATATCAAATTTCACAATGTCGTACAATATAAAAAAAATCTGACGTTTTTAGATAGATCGATCGAAGTCGTAAGCGAAGTTTTTTCGAGATCATTCGATATTGAGTGCTACTTGGGTAGATTATCCCTTCATTACTTTTATGATGACATACCACACAATAAAATTTCATAATTGCAAGATCTCGATATGAATTTCAATATGTAACTTAAAAGCAGAACAGCTGAATACTAGTTGAATTTTTATTAAATACTGTTCTGCATCATATTACTTCAAACATTAGAGTCCCGCAGTGGACTGATCGTTAAGACACGGTTCCCAGCAGATCACCGAAGTCAAGCATCACTGGCTGCGGTCAGTGTGCGGGTGGGTGACCACTTGGATTAGGCTGCGTAGGGACCGAGGGTGAGCGGTATTGGTCCTCGTTAAACTGTGCTACCGTAAAGTGCTCGACTTCGCGCGCAGGTCGTCGGGCTACCGAAGCGGGGGTGCCATCCCCTCCGCAGAGGATCAAAATTGGGATGGCATGTCTTCGGTTCATCCTCCGGGATGTATCCCAGACCGTCGCCAATAGCCCATTGTGCAGCTCTAGTGCGACGTAAATGAACAAATCAATCAATCAAACATTAGAATATGCAAGAAGTATACATAAACACATAATGTTAAGGCATTTCATTTTTCAAAAAAAGTATTTTGACAACAATTTTTAACAAAAAATTATAAACTAAAACTGGGAGGACAGATTGTAAAGATACTGTTGACGGTTCCCGTTAGACCATCGAAGTCAAGCATCACTGACTGTGGTCATTAAGCGGGTGGGTGACCACTTTGATCAGCCTGCGTAGGGACCGAGGGTGTGAGGTGTCGGTCCTCGTGGAGCTGTTTTACCGTAAAGTGCTCGAATTCGATCGCAGGTTGTCGGGCTATCAAAGCAGGGGAGCCATCCTCTCTGTAAAGGAACAAAATTGCAATGGCATGTCTTCAGATCATCCTCAGGGATGTTTGCCAAACCGTCGATAATAGCCCATTGCGCAGCTCTAGTGTGACTTAAATAAATGTACCTACCTACCTTTGGACGGTGAACAGAGCCGTGGCAACCACATATAGCGAGAATGCTCTTTGAAAGTTAAATGCACGCACCTGCGACTCAAATTGACCGATCCGGATGCAGTGAAAATGATCCAGTTGCACACGAGTGAAAATGATACCTAAGTGATCCAAAATTTAAAATTTGCAGAAATTTATCGTTGAAATGAAATATAAGAGATCAGAAATGCAAATTATTAGTAAATAAGAATTCACAATGTAGAAATTTTATCACGTGATTTTTTAAAAGCATTTCTTTATCAACGAATGGCAACTCTTCACGGATTCTGAAATGTTAATATCTGCTAGGAAATTTCGTAATAATTCAGTTAGAGAAATGGACATGGATGTGTTGCGACCATAAAAAGCTAGTGAATTCATGTGTAATTCCTAAATCTGGTGTAATATAAAGTTCACACCGGCAATGAAATTTATATTACTTAGCAGTCTATATCCCAAGATTTAAGTTAATGTTATGATTTTTCCTCGAAGCATTTGGTGATAGTTCTTTGTTATCCTCAGCTAACTCGTTGTTAGAAGTGTAAAAAATGGATACGCAGTGTAGATGTACAAGTTTTATATTAATTACGGCGGAATTGGATGGACCATTTGAACTTTTATGTCAAATATTTTAGAACAAATGGTAATATTTCTTGTTGTGTTATTTTTTCTTGATGCAATAAAGTATTAAAGTACATTTTGTGTTAAAATTTTACTGTTGTTCACACAATTATCACGATGCGCAGTACGACTTTCGTTTAACCTTGGAGGACTTAGTGATCCTACAATTGACATGATTTCTTACCATTCTGTTAGAAGTTAATGGCGTCGCATTTAATTTGCGTTATAGAGTTGTCTTGGCAGACTTATTCATCTTGAATTTTTTTCTTCTAAAATATGTTTTATTCATCTTTAATTTTTTTTCTTAAATATGTTTAAGCAAATAAGTAAAAACCTTTGCTATAGCTTGTACAATGACGTCTTCGATAGGCGTATGGCGGTTGCATTGAAAAATCGATATCGAAGTTCAAAATAAGATATTTTTAATTGCATGAAGTATGTTTTTTTTTCAACCGTTTTTTTTAAATTTTTGGTAGCCCCCCGCGGATTGGAAATTGGAATAATTTTATTGTCTTAACTGTGTAATTGAATTGAGAGATGGTAGTATGCTGAATTTCTATTAATGAGATCTGGATGCAGTGTTTGCTCCTGCTGTTTGGTATTCTTTTCCCATTTCGATTTATGCCATTTTCGTTATTCTAGTTGGGCTTAAAATTGTTTCTGGAAGTGACTGAACTCTTTATTTATTGGTCTTTAAATTATTTCCCCTCTGTCAGGTTTAGTTCCATTACTCATAGATGATTTACAACTATAAACATCTAGTGAATTTGAAAATAAGATCGATTTCAACCTTTATGTAATTTAAGTGTGCAAATATTGTGGAAAGTTAAATGAGAGTAGTGGAAATAGCAAATCAATGTATAATTTAATGCACCTTTTGCTGAATTGAACTACATAGCTGCCAACTATTGTATTTTCCTGTAGACTACTAGATTTTGTCAGTCTCTGGTTTAATAAAAATGCTGGTTTTTGAACTTTTCAGAAAATTCCCTGAAATTGAGGAAGTTTCCTAAAAAAATCCTTTTTGAAATGAAATTTTTGAACAGATTATTGCTTGAATATTTAAATAAGTGTTACTAATACATAATGAAGCAAGCCTCATTTATAAAAGTCAGTTAACTATCTTTGATGTATTGAAGAAGCTATTCAAAATTGGGAGTAAGCATAATATGCAAGTTCATTTAATATTAATCATAACTGGAAAATATTGCAGTTTTTCTATATTAATGACTATAAATATCCCTAAAATTTCCCATGTGTAAAATATTTTGTACATTTTGCAACAATTATCTTGAAATTTATATTGGTTAGTAAAATCTGGATATTTTCCTACCCATGTTGGCAGCTATTGTAATATATTTAAGTGTATGTCATTTAGGATTAAATTTTGCACTTTAGAACTTTTTAATCTATTTTGAAATGTCTGCTTATATGTTTGCAATTACAGGGAAATCTACCTTTTAATAGAAGAATAGTTAAAAATGTATATGTTATGTTTTGAGCTCAATCTTAGTCATAGTTGTTAACTCAAAAAAAAAAAAAAAAAATGTTTATTTTCTCTTTTTATGATTTGCCCATGACTCTAAAAATGAGCAGTTTGTTAGAAATGTTCTTAATGATTTAATATGTGAAGTATGTTTTACTTTTTTTCCTTGATTATGAGATGTTTTGTTATAAATAGTTGAAAGTTTGTTCCAGATTTTAGTCGAAATACAGGCGAGTTTGTTCTAGATGCAATTATTACATATAATGTGTTGACTTAAAATAACCACTATCATGTATTAAATCCTGATATCATAATCATAAACTAATCCTTTTTATAAATAACCATTTTTCTGTAAAGAAACTGAAAACCTTGAACTTTTTTTCATAATTTTTATGTCTTCATGAATGTTTAAAGAGTGTAAATATGTTCCTGCTACCTGCAATGAAAAAGTTTCTCTAAATGCAGTTCATATTTGGACATGAAGCTCTCTTGCACTACTCATATTTTTATTTCAATGATGTGGTCAGTTTCTGACACCAAAAGCTTAAATGCTAATCTTATGTTAAAGTGAAATTTTTGTATTTTTCTATGCTTTTGTGTAAATGTTTGTTTTTTATTGACTGCTAAAAAAAATTGCTATATTTTAGTGCCTTTTTAATGCATGTTGTCTTTAATGTATTATTAAAATTGTATCAAACTTGGACTTTTGAAATTTATTTGTATTATTGTAAAGTCTGTTAAAATGCAGTTTTAAATTACAGTGTAAATATTAACCATTTGCTATCATATTACTTTGAAACTGAGTGGAAATTTGTGGCCAAAAGCAGACATACACCTTACAACCAAATAAGGTTAATATGTTAATTGTGAAAACAAAACAATGCACTTGATTTTCATGAAAATTTGGTTATAGCTAATGAAATAAGTAAAATTTTATCGAGGACAAAAAGGTGAATGAAAACCTAGTTCTTAAAATCATCTCTAGGTGGAGTATTACATCCTAATAGAGAACATATGCAAATAACAAGTAATATTATAACAAATGTGACTTGTCTTCTGTTTCTAAAACTTACTTGCTTAAAACTTGCTTACTTGGAATTATGGTAAACCAAGTTACCTGGAAGAAAAAGGAAGCATACAGCAGCTTCCAAATATGACAAGGTAGAACTCTTAACATTCTTGTATAGATTCAGTTGCAAAAAAAGTAAAATACATTGAGATTCATATTGGTATTGTGAAAATTCTTGAAACATAACTAAAACTTTGAAAAAAATTGTTTTATAAAGAAAAAAAGATATTTAACTTTCTGTAAGCTGACTATACAAACATAAGTGATAATGTGGAATTTTGCAAGATTTGTTTAAGAATTCTTAGATATCATATAAAGAAAATATTTAGGAAAGAATGTGTAAAGCTTCCAACATGCACATTATCTGGTAGACACAAATCATAAACTTTCGAACACCCATGTTGAAGAATGGATAGCTGGCAAACATCTCAAATGTAGTATATGAATTATTTATCATGTAAAATTAAAAATGAAAAGTTGCACCCAAAATCAATGTTTTTATCAAGGTACCAGTAAAAATTTCAGTTGTACCTTGTACAATTTGGGAGAATCATAGAAATATGTTTCTCCATATCCATCCTTACCAAATCTTTTAGTAATTTTTTGGTTGAATTGAATAGTTCAGCTAGTTAGACAGCAGTTGGAGCCTTTTTTACCTATGGCTTGATATAGGCAAAGGTACTGTATAAATAGGCAGTGAAAAGACTAAAAAACTAGTTAAGATAAGCAGGTTTTTTAACTTAAGACAAGAATGTGCAACTGATAAAAGATGTCACAAATAAGGATGAGGGCAAAATGCCCATTAAGTTGTGTTTAGTTCCTTCAAAAAGGTAATAAAATATAGCAGTCTTTTTATAACTTGTGCCTTATTCAACTAATTAATATTCTTATTATAATTTTATTGAAAAACATTTGTGCAGTATTCTAGTTTATTATGTTAGTTATCCTCATTATAGTATATTCAAAGTATTGAATTTAATTACTGTGTATAAATTCAGAGTTTTTTAATGAATTCTATTAATTTTCTAAAACAAAATTTGTAAAAGAAATGCACACATTTAAAATCAATTTTTTTTCTTTCTTTTCGGAAGAAGGGTTGTATAAATTAAATAACCACCCTGTCTGAAATGTTAAAAATGGTGAAATATACCCAGAAAAATGTGCATTCTTTTGGTTTTTAATTTATGAGTAATTTATAATAACTTTATTAAGTTAAATATAGACCATTAGTATTTTAAATATTGGAAGAAAGACTTTTTAACCTACATTTGTATCCGTTAATGTAAAATTTATTATTTGAAAATGGTCCAAAAATCCTTTTATAAAAATTCAAAGCTTATTTAAAAGGAAAAAAATTTAAAAGTATCTGTGTCTGAATTTCAGATTCTTAAAAAATTGCTGACTGTATTTTTTTTTAGTTATAAATTTTTTGAAATTAAGTGATAGGATAACTAGCAATGCTTCTTGAGGCTTTTGGCAAGGCTTGCATTTTAACTTGGGCATTTTTTGTGTGGCTATTTTTTGTTTTGAGTTTTGGGACCACCCACAAAAAGAAAGGGAGAAAAAATAACACTCAAAAATACCTAATAAAACATGGGCTCTAATGGTTTTTTTATAAACATGATCAAAATCTGCCCTTATATCAATTGTTATTTTTTTATTTGACATAAAAATATATCCCTACTGCATTTAGATAAATATGTATGTAATTGTGAATTAATGTAATGATTTTTCTTGCTTCAACATTAAGAAAAATCACTTAAAAAACAATAAAGCTTTCTTAATGTTATTTGTTTTCATCTAAAGTTGCCAGAGTACTGGCTAGAATAACCTTTTCTTTTATCTCCTTCATAAAAAAAAAAGTTTTCAAATATGAATAAAATAAGCCAGCTTTATCCCTAAGCATTTTTAGAAGGCTGGCCTGCTCTAACTTCTCTGATCCTTATCAATATGCCCTATTTGTAAAAATAAGCTGTCATCACTGCCTTTTTATTTTTTTTATTTATTTATTTTTTTCCCCAATAGCAGGCACTGAATTTGAATCTTTGCCTATTTTATGCCAGAATTGTTGATCATTTCGCGTTACCCAGTGGGCGCCTGTGAACCAAAGTGACGGAGGCGAGCAACATTGCCCACGCCACACTGCCACAAACCCGTTTATAGGGTGGGCCACATTCACACATCATACATACAACAGACAGGGTGCGTAGCGTTTGTAAAAAGTACTTAAAGGTGCTTTTTGGAGGATTTCATTTTTAAAAGCTTTTAAAGGTGCTTTTTTAAGCTGGCGTTTTTAAAAAGTGCTTTTTTCACGAATAATTTTTTTTTCCTTCAGTGATATCTGGCGGATCCCCTGCATTTCACGAAAAAATGGGGTGTTTGCTACGTAATCATTCACACGGACTTCATGTCGTACCCACGTTATGACTTGCGCATGCGCGCACACTCGAAACTGAAACCCGGGTGCTCCAATTCGGATAGTCAGATCCTTATTAAATGTTTTTCTTTTTAATTTATTTTAATTTTATTCTTGTTTATTTTATTTTACCTTTAACACTTTTTTGATGTAGGGGGTAAGGGTACTTTTGTTCAGAGTCAAGTTGAATTCACTCGGTGATGTGGGAAAGTACTGATTGTTTCGATTTACGTCCGTTTCTTTTTGGGTTTTTTTTCTAGGCTAAAACTGTTCATAAAAAGTTTTTGTTTTTCAATAATATCATTGATTCGATATGAATTTTTTGAGTGCTTGAAAATTTTTGTAAAGTGCTTGAAAAGTTTTTAAAAAGTGCTTATTTTTGATTCAAAGATTTGGCTACGCACCCTGACAGAGGACAGCACAAAGAGAGAGAGAAACATCCATGCCCAGAGCGGGATTCGAACCCACAGCCTATGGCTTCACAGTCAGGCGCGCTAACCGCTCGGCCACCTGGCTGGCACCTTTTTATTTTATTTTTTCATGAAAGGTTGTTTATTTAACTACCTGTTTTAATGAAAAGTCCATTTTAGATTTATTTTGTTATCGATTAACTTTTAAAATTTAATTTGTAATTTTATTCCTTCATTTTAGTAAGATTTTTCTTATGTTGGCTTGTTATATAGTTAAAATTAACATGATATTCTGCCTCAATGATATTCACAACTTTTGTTTGGGTAGGGATTTTAAGTTTTACCTTAATTTTTTAAATAAATACCTGTTAGTTTAAAACATTACATTTGCAACATTACATTGATTTTACATTTTGTATCCATATCATTATCACTGCATTTTCTATAATCAGAGCTTTTATATTTATTTTTAATTTGCTTTAATCATTAATTATTTTTGCAGAGCAAAATTTATCAGAATGGAAATGACAATAAAAATTTATTTGACTGTAAAAAATTATTTCTTGAGAAATTATCTATCGGGAGTTTCCTAGCCTAATGATTCACAGTTTAAAACAGCGGCCAAGAAAGGTTAAATGGAAGAAGTAGCCAAGTTTTTTTTAAAAAAATACTTTTTTCAATAGCAAAGGTTTGAATAAATAATGATAAAAATTTTCATTTCTATGAAATTTCATTACCATTTCTCGTAAAGTTTTCAATTTGAAATAAAGTAACCAAATTCAGGAATGAAGAACTTTTCCTTTGATTCTATATTCTTTTATAACCGAAATAATACTTGTTTTTATTAATTTTCAGCTTATTCATGCGCCAAAAACAAATTCAGATGCCTCTCCAGACATGGGGATTTAATTGGACGGGTCACAGGGGTTCCGAGAATGAGGAATTTTTTTTAACCAGATATGACTTGTAATTAAATTTATATAGATTTAATAATCCATTGTGAAATATTTCTCTTATTCTTTATGAAACCATTTAATTAAAAAAAAAGAAAGCGTGTGAAGAAAGGAATTTCAAATCAATTTTTTTTCTATAATAGTTTAATATCTGAATTATGAAACTGGTACAGGGGTGCAAACTTTCCATTCTTAGTCAAAAAATTTCTTCTAGTGGTGGGAAAGTATTTGTTTTAATGAATGATTTTTCATTTAGTGAATTTGTTTTTAAGTTACTTTTCCCACCACTACATGTGAATGATTAAAAAATTTATGTAGAAGGCTTTATTTGTTCCAATTTTCTTGTGATGGGGCTTTTAAAAAAAAAAGAAATATATAATGAACATTAAATACCTTACATTTGAAAGCATTAACTTTAACTGTCTTGTTACTCTATAAAATATTTTACCAAAAGCGTAGTATTTAGCAACCTTGTGGCATGCATTTATGAAAAATTTCATTGGTATTTCGCGTCAAATGAAAACAACGAAATTAAGAAAGGACGAAATATGTTTTTCTGATAACAATCTTCAACGGTTATATTCTTCCTTTTTTTAATTTTTTTAAATGGAATTGAAAACTGTATTTATCCATTTTCAGGTTAAAGCACACTTTAAAATCATTTTAAGAACATGACTAGACGCTGCTCAAAGCCTAGGAATTCAACTGATATAAAACATGATTTTAAGCGAGTAGTACTGACAGAATAATAGGAGGAAATATTTCCTTCTTCATTCGCTAAGCATTTTCAAAATAATTGATAAAATTTAGATCTTTTACATATTTTTAAAATAATTCATAGCCTTTAGTTAATTAATATGTTCATCACCAACATTGGCACGACAGCCCTTTGTGAGCCTGGGCCTTCCTCAGAAGCTTTTGCCATTCTGCCCTTCTCCCCGCAGTTGATTTCCAGTTTTTTGCTTTTAGGATGGCAAAATCCTCATCCACACAGTCTTTCCATCTCTTTTTGGGCCTTCCTCTTTGCCTTTAATTGTTGCATTAAAGACTTTTAATGCTGTTCGTTCTGGGCTCATTCTCACTATATGCCCGGCCCATCTCATTCTACTTAGTTTAATAGATTTAATGATATTATCACCATTAAAGATCTTATATATTTCAAAATTATGTCTTTATCTCCAATTGTTGTTATCGAGGATAGCACCAAAGATGGTTCGCAGGATCTTCCTTTCGAAGGTTGCTAATAACTTCTCTTCCCTTTTTGTTGAAGTCCATGTCTCTGAAGCATAAGTCAGAACTGACTTGATTAATACCTTATAAAGTAAAATCTTCATCTTTCTTTTTATCAAGTGAGATTTCAATAATGATCTTAAACCATAGAAGCAGCGATTGGCTGTGATTATTCCTTTTCTGATTTCAGGATTAATGTCATTTTGATAGTTTATTTCTGATCCTAGATAAGTAAAATTTTTTACAGATTCAAATTTAAAAAATTCTATTTCAAACAATTTAGGGATGGTTTCCTTTGTACCACAATACATATATTTTGTTTTCTCCACATTCACTCTTGGGTTCATTTTTCTAGCTGATTTTTCCAGTGCCAAAATTTTTTCACTCAGTGCAGTCCTTAATCTTGCGATGATGTCTACATCATCGGCGTATGCCAAAATCTGCACTGATTTATTAAAAAAAGTACCTGTAGTATTTATGCCAGCATCTCTAATAACTTTTTCTAAGGCTATGTTAAACAGAAGACATGCTAATGCATCTCCCTGTCTAACTCCATTATAAATTTCAAAAGAGGTAGATAGTTCCCCCTGAATTAGTATCGTTGAAATGGTTTCAGTGAGTGTGAGCATTACACGTCTGATTAATTTTAATGGAATATTAAAATCAGATACGGTCTTCAATAGCTCAGTCCTATTAATACTGTCATATGCCGCCTTAAAATCCACAAATAAATTATGGGTCTCTATTCCAAATTCTCTACATTTCTCCAAAGTTTGTCATAGGGTGAAGATTTGGTCAACTGTGGACCTTCCTTTGTGGAAGACACACTGATAATCGCCAATGACGCTGTCTACAATGGGAAACAGTTGTTCAAAAAGGATTAATAGTTCACTATTGCTAATAAAATTGATTCGTAAGGCCACGGGTATCTGCCAAAAATTAGGTAGATCATTTAGGGTTTTTCAGCTGAAAGAAATTAAACTCTGCAGTAAACCATCCAAATCCATGAAACATTCAGTAAACAAGATCAGCCCAATTGTGGAATATCAAAAGTTAAAATAGTGAAGTATCTCTTCATGTACTTGAAGAGATTACTGTAAAAAGTCACTAAGATAATAAAACAATTATCCATGTCCATATCTCACTGGACCAGCTCTTTTGAATGTTGATTTTTTATCTTGTCACAGACCTCTGGAACATCAAAATATTATTCTCTAAGAGGAGCATAAGTGCTTGATCTTTTGAGAATAAATGGTGTGCTATAATTAGAGATATTGCTGTTATGCTCTGTTTTTAATATATTTCCTAACATCCAAAACAGGAAAATTGAAAAAATATTCTTTCAAAATTTTCAATATTTCCCATTGCATTTCTGGACTATGTTTATTTGCTTGCCTTAGGGCAGTGTCTCCCGAGCGTATGACTTTTTTACTTAAAGTATGAATTTATGACTTAGACTTAAAGTATGAATTTATGACTTTATGACTTAAAGTATGAATTTTATGACTTTTTTACACTCTTTCTAAATTTTTCGTAGCACTGTGTACCACAAATAAAAAAATGAATGTATTTTTTACTATAAAAAAAATTTCACTAAAATTAAATATCACAATTGGCTGTAGACAGCACTAATTACGTTGAAGAAGGCATGTTTAAATCAAAGTTAGCGTGTCTGTCTAGGTAGGCTTGTTCAGATCTCCCCCGCAGGATACCAGTTTTTTTTGTGCCTTGCGTTAAAATTTTTTCAATCTGCAAGACCACATCTTTGTATTCTAGAATTAAAAGTAAATAAAGAAAATCTAGGCATCCTATTGTATTCAATGTCAAGGGCAGAGAATACCATTATATCTATATAAGAAATACAATTTTGAATAAAAGATCTTCAAAATTTCTATAAAGTTGAAAAGTAAGACTTCTTGAGCTTGCTGGAAACGGCCCTGTAATAAATTTATGCCCATGAAACCTATGTAAGCCCATGTGGCTTATTAACTTTAAGTCCTTAATAGTGAGTATAATTTACCCTCAGTATTTTGCTACACTTTGAACTTCTTTCATTCTGTTCTGTAGCAGTTTTCTAAGTCTAGTGTGTGTCGTTAAAGTATGAATA
Source organism: Parasteatoda tepidariorum (assembly GCF_043381705.1). Taxonomy (NCBI): domain Eukaryota; kingdom Metazoa; phylum Arthropoda; class Arachnida; order Araneae; family Theridiidae; genus Parasteatoda; species Parasteatoda tepidariorum. The sequence goes on from NC_092209.1 coordinate 57,884,153, forward strand.
AAATCAAATTTCAAAAAGTCGAAGTAATATGGATCAAAAAGCTAATGATTTTAAAAGTCTTTTTTAAATATTTCTCTTTTAATATTCCTTTACAAGTCAAAAGCTTATCATTATCAGATTTGATGTTTTTAGGAAAATGAATATTCTCCAGATCATGTAAAAATAGTCAACTTAGATTTAGTTTGTTTTCGGATCTACTGAATTGATTTCAAGAAAATGGTATTTGTCTTATTCATCTTCCTGACATCTTTCATTTTTTGGAATGCATCTTGTTTTAATGATCCAATTAGAAACACTCTTTTTATGATGTAAATAATGCATGTTCAGACTCTGTTTGAAACTAGCAGAATTTCCTGTCTAAGGTTCAGAAATTTTACCGATATTTTAAAAAAAAATTGCAGTTATTATTTTTAGAAGAAAAACAATAACTCCTATGCTAATGAGGTAAAACTTATCACAGTTTAGATAAAATGCTTTAAACAGCATATTTCATGTTTATGCATCAATAGATGGAAATTCTTATGTCGTTGGTTCAAGATAGGGTTGCTAAGGATAAAGAAGGGCTAAGTAAGATGCCATTCGAGTCTGTGATACAGAGCCACAACCACTGTGAACATTTGCGGAGGCCTTCAAAGCCTTTGGGAAAATTAGAAACTTTCTGTAATCATACCAACTTGCAGAAAATGAACAGCAATCTGTTAGATTTTCATTTGTGCTGAGTTACTATGTTTTATTTGTTATTTATTTTGTTATCTATTTTTTTGATAATGTTATTAACAATTAAAACACTCATGGTTCTAAAGCTATGTATGTTCAAGGTTTTGAATTTAAAATTGCTTATGTTTAATTATTTCATTTCTTTTTTTTCTCTAATAAATTTATTTATATTTTAGGTTTTGTTGAAAGCTGTTTAAATGTGCAAGACTGGATATTCTTCGATTTCCTGAATTCATAAATGAATAAATTTTCTATGGCAACCGCAACTAAAATGAATTATGAAAATCAAGTAAATCTCTCTTGCATACGGAATTTTAATTATTTGGAATTCCTTGTCATAAGTACTTGATTATATATATTATTACACATATTATCACAAATAAAGCATTTTTCTAAAAGTTAATTTGTTTTTAAAGAAATATGGCTGAATTTAACAATACATGCAATTCTCAAAATGTTGTATTACAAAATCACATCAATCATTTTAATTTAAAATTTTTTACTGATAAAGAAATCGAAGAGTTACCTGATGCTCCAACGGAGCCTATTCAACAGCATGTTAATCTTACTAATGAGAATCCTGTATTGAACAGCATATTAAACAGCAATAAAAGTGAACATTTTCTTCCTGTGCCCGGTGCTTTACTACCATCTGCAAGCCATACTAAATTAAAAAAAAGAAGACCTAGTAGAAGAAGAATTTATTCAAAACCTCGTAAACGAATGAGAAAGAAAAAAGAATTATTTGCAGAAAATGAAATAAGTCCATTTTTAAATGACATAGACTCTCAAGATTTTGAATCTGATGCTTCCTCTGATACTATCATTATGGAAGATTTTGATATTCCACCTGTGCAAAACATTTTGTCCACAAATTTTACTAACAATGCTCCCTGTCCAAGTGTTAAACTGCCCGAACTTGGAAAATTATTAATTAGTAATGATATGATTAAATCTGATTTTCCAGTCAAAGTAAAACAGGAACTTATTGAAAGTAACACTGACTTGAATAGTTCTAATATTTGTTCTACCACATTAAACATTAAAAAAGAACCAATTGACTATGATATTGCTAATGTCGAACCACCAGCTCTACCAGAAATTAGTGATGTCTTTCCTGTGCGAAATACACATATTCCCTCTTTTAAAACATTACATTCAGATACAAAAAAATATCCTGATTTTTGTTTTAAGGATGCACGATTTATTGCTGCTCAAAAACCTAAGCAAACAGCTAGGAAAAGAACTGCTCCACGAAATCCAGTTTTAATAGGTAATGATTTACAGAAAAAAAATTCTTCCAAGTATAAAAATAATAGCTCATTTAATGAAGATCTGAACTTGACTATTTATAATCAACAGGACTTCTTGAATAATGAAAAAATTATTACTTCTGCAAATAACAGCTCCGTAGCATTTAGTGAAAAAAGTGAGCCTATACATTGTAAAAAAATTGTACAATCTAAAAATAAAGTTAATACTGCCTTAAGTAAACAAACGAAATCTGAATTTTTAAAGAGTGATACAGCTTCTGTATTTCCGCATCTTTTTAAAGCTCTCTGTGAACAAGAAAAACTTGCCAAAACAACTCAAAAGAAAAATACTGCTGTTAAAAAGAACACTTCCCCCAAGAAGGTAAACTCTAAAGTAGCAAAGTTATCTGAAGAATTATTTCATAATACTCAAGAAGAAGGGCTTTTAGTTAAAGACAGTGACAATCAACCAGTTTATTTGTTTCCTTTTGAGAACAGACTTCTTTCTAATAAAAATAATTTTAAAAAATCTAATAGTGCTAAGCAACTTGAAGAACCTGGATTTAAACATGTACTTGAAATGAATTCTAATGTTGAAAATTGTGAAGATCAGCCACCCGACATGTTTTCACCTGAAAGCAAATTTCTTGCAACAAAGAAAATATCTAAAAAATCCAAAAATATAAAACTATTGGAAGAACAAGTGTTTAAGAATGTTCTTGAAGAATCATTTACTGATAGTTATGGTGAAGATCTACTAGCTCAAACATTTTCCTCTGAAAAAACACCTCTTACAAATAAGACCTACAAAATAGCAAAAAATAAAAAACTATCTGAAGAGCACAGAAATGCTCTTGAAGAAGAGTTTATAGTTACTGGCATTGAAAATCAACTAGTATGTCATTCTGATGAAAAATCACTTCCAGAAATTAAGCATATAAAAAATGGGATGCCAGAAAAATTAAAAAAAGCTTCAGAAGAGAATCTATATGTTGGAAGCTCAGAAGATCTAATGTATCCATCTCCTTTGGTAACCACACCACTGCCAAAAAAGAAGACATCTAAACGAAAAGCACCTCTTACAAAAAAGAAAACCTCAAAAATATCAAAAAATAAAAATCTATCCGAAGAACTTAAAAATGCTCTTGAGGAAGAGTTTATAATTTCAGATAATGTAAATCAACCATCCTGTTCTTCTAAAGAAAAATCGCATCCAGCGATTGAAGATTTTGAAAGTGTAATATCAAATGAAATTAAAAATTCTTCTGGACAGAATCTATGTGTTGGAAGCGCAGAAGATCTGATGTATGTATCTTCTCCAGTAAATACGCCATTTCTGAAAAAGAAGACACCCAAGAGAAAAGCACCTCTTACGAAAAAGAAAACCTCCAAAACATCAAAAAATAAAAATCTGTCTAAAGAACTTAAAAATGCTCTTGATGAAGTGTTAGTTACAGATAATGTAAATCAATCAGTATGTTCTTCTGAAGAAAATTCACACCCAGAGATTAAAAATTCTTCTGACCAGAATGTATGTCTTGAAAGCACAGAGAATCTAATGTATTTCTCTTCTGTAAATACACCATTTCTAAAAAAGAAGACACCCAAAAGAAAAGCACCTCTTACAAAAAAGAAAACATCAAAAATATCAAAAAATAAAAATCTACCCGAAGAACTTAAAAATGCTCTTGATGAAGAGTTAATAGTTTCAGGTAATGTAAATCAACCATCCTGTTCTTCTATAGAAGAATCACATCCAGCGGTTGAAGATTTTGAAAGTGTGGTGTCAAATGAAATTAAAAATTCTTCTGACCAGAATCCATCTATTGGAAACACAAAAGATCTAACGTATTTATCTTCTCCAATAAATACACAATTCCTGAAAAAGAAGACACGCAGGAGAAAAGCACCTCTTACGAGAAAGAAAACCTCCAAAACATCAAAAAATAAAAAACTTTCTGAAGAACTTAAAAATACTCTTGACCAAGAGTTAATAGTTACAGGCAGTGAAAATCAACCAGTATGTTCTTCTGAAGTAAAACCACTTCCTGACTCTGAAAACATGAATAAACTTAATATGTTATCAGAACAGTCAAAAAATGTTTCTGAAGAGGACCTTAGTGTTGGGAGCACAGAAGATTTATTCTATTTATCTCCCCATCTAAACACTTCGCTTCCAAAAAAGAAGAAACCCAAAAGAAGCCCACGCAGATTTTCAAGTAAAAAAAAGAAATCTCATAAAAAATCTGATGAGCTCAACTGTAGTATTCAATCTATTTCAGATATTAAAGATACTGAAGCTATAGGAATTGTATTAAATGAAGAACGAAGCATTCAGATTTCTGAGCCAAATCTGATTGCTATTGGTACAGAAGATGTACTCGTTGCAGATAAGATACCTGCTCTTAGCACGCGCAAAAAGGTCAGCAAACGAAGATCCCCTAAGAAAAATAGTCGTCTAAGAAAAAGAAAAAAGTCAGTGTCTTCTAAGATAGAAATCAATAATAGAAATACAGAAAATATTATTTTGAATGAGAAAAGTGATTTCAATGAAAATTTAAAAACGACTGAGATCGCTCAAAATAATTCTGCTAATATTCACCCAGCACTTGTGTCTCAATCTTTATTAATGAAAAGTGGTAGTCCAGAATCTTTAAATTTTAATATAATTAGTTTGCAGAATAGGGCTGAATCAATAAATAAAGCAATTAATTTTCAAAATTCAAAAAATAAAACTAATCAGTCATCTATGTTTCTCCACAATGATCGAATTAGTTTATTCAATTCCTCTTCAAGTTCCATCCTTAATTTAAGCATAAAAAATGAACCAGAGGATCCGGTAAATAAAACAAATAACATTAAAAATAATTTTAAAGAAAACTCTTCAAACGTTAATGTTGAAACTAATGGTGAAAAAAACATTGTTCAATCAAAGGCAGCTACAATTGGAGATAATACTTTCAAGCCTTATGGTAATATTTCTATTAAAACTGAGGTATTGAGTGATGATGAGTGCTCTATAATCGAAGTTATAAATGCTTCACATGAGGTAAATATAAGATCCACTATGTCTGCTGAAAGTTCTATGCAGCCAACTGATTGTTCAATTAAACCATCTGAAAGACCAATAAAACCAACAGAAAATTTAGTAAAACCAACTGAAAGTTCAATAAAACCAACTGAAAGTTCTATAAAACCTGTGAAGTCAAGAAAAGATCCGATACTGAGCAGGTTAGAAGACATAGCACCAAATGAACTACTATTAGGTACACGTTCTGAAACTAAACGATTACGCTTATTAGCAGCAACTTCTAGCACTGGTAGTGAGAATAAAGCCTCTAACGTAGATTCCCAGAATTCTGTAACAGAAGATAAATCAAACCAAATGTCTTTGAGTGTTTCAAATGCCACTTCAATGTCTGAATCATCACCATATGTCACACGGAAATCTAAATCAAAACAAATTACTAATACATCTCAGACTTTATTTTCTAATGAAGCAGTTTTACAAGAGTTTAATAAATCTAAACAAATTTCTTCAACTACCTCATCTCCTACTCCAGTTTCTGATGCATCATCATCACAGATCTCTATTCAAACTAAACAAATTTCATCTGCAATTTCAAGTCCTGCTCCAGTTTCTAATGCTTCCTTATCCCAGAGTTCTATTCAATCTAAACAAATTACTTTAACTTCTTTAAGTCCTACTGCAGTGTTTGATGCTTCACCATCACAGACTTCTGTAGAATCTACTTCAGAAATATCTTATAACTTCATTCGTAACCCATCAGTTTCAATTAAAATTGAAGTTGACAGTGACGAGGAAGATATACCTCTTTCTACTCTTGTTTCTCTTAAACGAAAAAACTCTATTGAAAGTAGAGTAGAAGAAGTAACTTGTAAAACTAATTTTGGTAGTAGTTCTAAAAATATAAATGTTTTTTCAAGCTGTCCTAATACTATCATGCATAGTTCTCCCATTAGTAATTTTCCTCATACTCAAGAATCGACCAAGACTCCCAATAATCAGGCTGATACTTTAATCCCCATTATAACAAGTGTGATGAATACTGACTTGCATAAATTAAATGTTGAATCAATTACTTCCGCCTCTAAATACTGTATGGAGAAAAACACATCAAAAAGCAAACCAACTTGTTCTCCAAATTCCCAAACTATTTCTGATATAACAATGCCTGACTGTTCTATTTCTGTTACGATTCCTCAACAGAATTTATTGAGTAATTCTCTAGAATCATCTAACAAAAGATGTGAGAAACAAGATTTTTTGATCAGTGGTATTCAGATCAAGAAAGAAAAAGATGTTTGGCCTGATGAAATGGAAATACTTAATGGTAACATTAATAAGCAAATTTCAGCAAACATATTAATAAGTGATGAACATAGTTCATATCAAAATTGTACAAGTTCTTCCATTACTAATGAGCTACCCCATAGCATTGGCTTAATTCAGCAAAATAACATTGTAATGAATAACGAGTATGTTTCACGTAAAGAGTGCTTACAAGAAAATGTTTCATTAGGTGATAAAACGGATAATCATCAAACTTTGAAGACGTTTGGAAATTCTCCTTGTGATTTAGAGCAGAATTTTCACTTAATTAACAATAAAACTATGAATTTAAATCCGATTGGAAATTATAGGCCTATTACTGTTAATGAAATGAATAAATTTGAGAGTAGAATTTCAACTTCTAATAGAGATAGCCTTATTTCCAACTTTTTGTCATGCATACCGTCTGATCTAAGCACTATTTCTGAAAGAAATTTAACTTCAGATAACTTAATGGATTCTTCATTAAATTTTAATAATGATTTATGTGGGAAATCAGAAGATTTAGACTCCTCTTTTTCTTCTAGATTTTCAACCCCTTTTAACCAAGATATTAATAATCGTGCAATAGATTCAGCTTCTCTTTGGATTGGAAATGAAAATTCTTCAGATTCAATGCAAACTCATAGCTCAAATGTTTCGTTCTCTTACCAAAACTATGACTTTAGTTCTACTGAAAATCTTTCTAATTATGAAAAAAATATGAAATTCTTCTTCAAATTTCCTTTCCCTGGTGATATTTTATCAGGATTTTATAAATGTCGCAAAAAACTAAAAGGCAAGAATTATATTAGAGCGAATCCACTACCATGGAACTTGAGTTATGAAGAAGTTGCATCTAGGATGCGCAATGCAACAGCTAATGGAGTTGATAAAGGTAAAGATGATAGTGATATAAATGATTTACAATATTATTCTTTAATTGATGAAGAAATAGGTTGTTATCATAGGCTTCTTGGTGTAGCTCCATCAAAAAAATTGATCAGCAAGTGTTACAAATTTGATTTAAAGAGTATTTCAGACCAGGAGACTCAAAATAATTCAGCTCTGTTACCGAAATCAAGCTCAATAGACCATTGTGGGATATCTTCGTTGCCAAGTATTTTTATCACAGACTTAAATGAAGCTCAGAGCTGTAAGGAAACGGAAAGTATTACTGAACTTCTTAATAGTACTAGAAAAAATGTTGAAAGCTTATTACCATCTGAAGCAAGACATACTTTCTTATCAATTCAAGGGACTTCAAAAAGTGCTGAACAAACTCTCAACACTGTTAAAAGTTTTCCCGTTGTCTTTTCAGATTCATCAGATTCTCAATCTATTTCAAGCTCATGCATTCCAAAATTTAATAATGTATTTGATAATTTTTCACGGGATAAAAATATGTCTGAGAATTTAAGTGTGTCTCAAAATATTAGCTTTTTAACTCCTAATGCTTTAGGTTTAACTAATCTTTCAAGTGTTGAAAACACTGTGAAGAGAACTGAAAATGTGTTTTGCACTAATATTACATCAAATGAGAAAGCTATTAATCAAGCTATAATGAATAAAAGTTTTATTTCTATTGATAATTTTAAGAAAAGTTCCGTCACAGATTGCTTTCCCACTGTTTCTTATCCCGAAGTATCTCAAATGAATTTATTAACGGATGATTTTCAATCTAATAAGATATCTGATCCAGAAATTCTATTAGAAGCTGCTGCTGGTAAAGTAAATAATTGGGAAAAGTTATCAACATCTGTTGCTGATACTCCTGCTGTAACTTCAAGTCAACTCTGCACTCAATCCATAAATAGTTCAGAAGTTTCTAAAACTGATATTCTGAGCAAGATATTACAAACAATTGGACTGGCTAATTTTTCCCCACAGAAAGTATCTAATGTAAAAAATCATTTAGTGCCATTACAAATGAATAAACAAGAAACAGAATGTGCTCCAAATTTAGAAAATACTGAAATATCTGAAAGGATAGATTGTGCAGATAGCTCTAAAGAGTCAAAAGAATTAAAAATTCTTGCTGATCTCCCAAATACTTTAGATGATTCCAATGGAACTGGCCGGGAATATTTAAATAAACCACATTCTAGTCTCAGTAATAAAGAGAGCATACTTGAATATGTAATAAACAATCTCAAAGAAAGTCAGAGTAGTTTGATTGAATCTTCAAAACTTGTTCTGGAGAAAAATACTTGTGATGAAATTACTAATTCATCAAATACTAAGATTTGTGAATCAAATATTGATGGTTTGAAGGGCAACAGTAGTGAGGAACAAGGTGAATTACATTTAGATAAAGATAATAATACAATAGTTACTAGAAGTTTAGAATTTTCTTCATTGATTGAACCTGATCCAATCTGCAGTTCTGATGAAAACGAGAATTTTCAAAAGCCCCAGTTGTCATTAAATTTATTGAACTCCATAGTGTCGTTGAATACTGATGATCTTAAAAAGATTTTAGAAACTGCAAAGAATACAAATGTGGGTAATGATTTAACTGTTGAAAACAGTAATTTAAACGATATTGCTATCCCAAGAAGTGATGGACAATATCCCATTTCTGACTATGATAAATTACCGAACAAAAATACTGATAGTATCTCTATTTCTTCAGATTATATGTATTATGATTACCACTCTCCATTTCTGAGAATACCTACTGTGCGGGACTATGACCACAAATCTCCATTAGAAACTGTAACTAATGAAACAAGTGATTGTAATGTCCCTGAAAATAAACTAGAAAAAAATATTTCTACCAAGAACCTGGAAGAAGCAGATTCAGATTTGGATCAAGGTGTAGATAATGAATTTTTGCCTGAATACTGTGATCCGAATATAGATTCAGAAAAAGAGGAGGAAAATACCTCTCCTAAAAAGGAAAATTCTTCAACTGAAGTTCAAAAGCCTTCAACGGACAATGAAAAAGGCAAGGAAGAAAAAGAGAAAATTGCTATTACTGAAGAATCAAATAAAGAAATGCCACAATATAAAAGTAGATGGGAAAGAATAATGGAAAGGAAAGCTATTGAAAAAAAGAAAGATGAAGACTTGTTATTAAGTTATTTCCATTTATCTAAGTCAAGAAGAAGTAATGTTTCTAAGAAAGCTGAATTTCAGAATCCAGCTAAAAAGACTTGCAATTCAGAGCATAGATCTAAATCACAGAAAAAGGAAATTTCTACTGCATCGAAAAGTAATACTACTAATAAGGATGCAGTATTACCTGCTTCATCCAATGACAATTCTTTATCAAATTTTCCAGCTCAAAAAACTATTAAAGTGCAAAAGTCTGTCATGAGCAGACAAATTGAAAAAACGATGACGAAGAAAGACCTGAGCCCCATAAAGAAGACTAAACTGATTGGGAAAAAGCATTGTGACACCAAAATATCAAGTGATAAATTTAATAGTTCACATAAAAAAAGTAAAGATGATCATCAAACAAATGAAGTCAAATTAAGCAAAATTTCTCCAATTAAGAAGAAAGCAAAGTTCAATCAGCTTCCTTCATCTGATGATTCTTCTTCTAATCTATTTACCCCAGATAAGGTAATAAAAGTTATTAATGAAAAAAAGATAGTCAATTCCTGTGGTAAAGATGGAAAGGATAACAAAAAAATTTATGGAAGAGTTACCAACCGAGGAAGTTTTTTGACTCAATCGCCTTTAAGTGATAAGCCTAAGATGAAAACAATTCAAACTAAAAAGAGTTTCTCTAAGCCTAAAGATAAATCTGCTTTCTTTGATGAAATACATTCAAGAATTATTACTCCTAATATTGAACTTACTGCAACAACACCAACCTTCCCTAAACGTGGTTATAATTATTTTAATGATCACAATTATAAAGATGATACATATAGTTATAATGATTATCCTATAAAGCAGCACTCTATTTCCAATAGTGAAATAAGCATATCTCCTATTGATGATTTTTCATCGCTCCCTACTGATACAACTCCTCCTGTTCTCGGTAACAGTTCTTCCAGTAATATACTTCCTTACATTCAAAGTGAAAGCTCTCTTCCTGACCCAAGACTCAAAACTCTACATCCTGTACTTCCAAGTATATCAAACAATGATATTTCTTCTTTTGTAGGTACTACAGCAAATATTCCATCTCGCAGGGAATCTGATACAACTCCTACTTTTCAGTCTTCTATAGTGTCTAGTTCAACATTTAATTTTGATTCTTTAGCAAATAAGATTAACAGTAGGGAGTCAGAAACTACTCCCGTTTTTCAGTCTTCTTTAGTGTCAAGTTCAACATTTAATTTTGATTCTTTACAAAATCAATCTAATGACAGGTTGCCTATTCACAATGTAAGCAACAAGCCTAAACAAAGACTTTCAAAGTGTGTGTGCTTACCACCAAGACATATGAAAGATTCTGTTGGACACACAGTGTTTGATACTATTAATGTTTTATTATTGATTCTTGAGTGGAATGTGGATTGGTTGTTTCAGCAACGTAAGAATTCTTCTCCTCCACCTATATCTAAAAGTGTAAAGAAAGTAATAAATACTTATGAAGATTTTGAAAGTTATTATAACACATATTTTCCATTATTGTTACTTGAGACATGGCAAAGAATATATGTGTCTTGGAATCACCTTCATTCAGCTCATCCATATATCTGTGAGATAAAAATGTATTCTGTGGAACAATCTTCTATTAAAGTGGAATGCCAGACAATATTTAATCCGGCTGATACTGACAGAGGACTCTTTCCTGAAGAAGGAAACATTATAATGGTAAAATTTGGTACAAAGAGCAAAGGGGGAATCAAAACTCTGGGTTATGTAACTGAGGTTAAAGTTCGTGCAGTTAATCCAAGTATTGACTCTCAGAGTAAATGTTATCAATTTTGGAAGTGTTCCCCAAGTGACCATCTTCAGTTGCTTCAAATGAGCTTCATTGGTGCATATACCTCTGAAGACTTTGATATAAAGCTACCTATTCGTGTTCATGTGCTATGCAATGTTAAAATAAATTTAAAGCAAAATGATGCTTTATTAAAAGCAAAACATTCTCCGTTAGGAAAAAATATTTTAAATCCATTAGAAGATGAATTAAGAGTTGTTGAGTTGGCTAGTCGTGATTCTATTGATGAAGAAAAGATAGCTTTTTGTGTTAAAGAAATTGTAAAAGGTATTTTATCACCTCACCCTATTCCAATCATAACAATTGTTAAATCATACCCTTCATCTGATCGTTTGATGATTCTCCCTCCACTGATTAAAAGAATGAAAGACTCATATGGTACTAAAGTACTATTATGTGCTAGAACTACAAAATGTTTGATTGACATTGGATTGTATTTAGATGAAAACCATGTTAAATTTGTGATAACAGGTAAGCGAGCTGATGTTCCATTGAAATTGAAAAAGTACCTAGTGGAGGATCTTGCTGTCAATCGTGCTTTGTCTGATCAGCTATCAGAGAGCAGTGGTCTTGAAGATCCTGTCTGCAAAGAAAACTTAAGACAAGAGAGTGTAGCAAAGGCTAAAAAATTTATTTTTAATGACTGTGATGTAATTTTGTCATTAATAAAAAATTGCCATGATGATTATCTCGGACAATCTTTTGCAGATGGTGACAGTGTTTCTCAGTTGTGTTGTATTATTGATGAAGCTAATCTATGTACAGAACCAGAAATTTTAATCCCTGTGTTATTTGGAATAAGCAAATTGATTTTAATTGGTAATCCTGATGTTTCTGCTAAAGTTTGTTCCAAGACAGCATCTAGTTATGGTTATGGGAAATCCCTTTTCCATAGAGCATATGAGTTAGATCTTATATCAGAATAAAACGAGTCTATATTATATGTATATATGTACATATGGAATTTTATAAACTGTTTGTTAATTTCTTTTTAAACTGCATTTTTTCTGAATGTTTAGCATTGAAATCATTTAATTGTTGATCTCAATACAATTGATGTGGCAACTTTCTAAACTTCTGAAAATAGCAGAAAAACCCCTCCATTTTTCATTTGAGTGATGAAGTTTTGTATATTTTTAATTATTACAATGCATTTTATTTTCCTTTATCTTTCCTAGTATTCTGAACAAAAGTGTATATAAATTAATATGCTTCTATCCTTTAAGCTATGTTCAAATTGTTTTAATCGTATTAAGTAAATGTTAAATATTTGCTGCCTATTTTGTTGTTCCTCAGTTTTATGGGATTTCTCAAAATTCATAGTGTGAATATTACGGAATGATGGACTATAAGTATAAAATGTGAAAGATATCTGGCAAGACAGTCGGTGTGTATTATGATTTCATTCAAAAAATCTAACACATCAAGCTGACCTTAACTCTCTGTCATCAGATGAATTAAAACAATAAAAAAAAAACCTTGAAAAAAATCTGTTTCTGTAGAACACCAAGTTCTCTGAACAAGTTTTGTCTCTGAGGTTTTAAGGAAACTGATATTTGCTATGTATAATTAAAGCTGATCCAATTAACAAAAGTGTACATATACTAAAAATAGAAAAAAAAAAAAACCTGAATTAATGCTAACAAAGAACCAATATAAAATTTTTGTTAAAGCAAATATCAAATTTTTAAGATAATAGAGCGCTTAGTACTACTATTTTGTTACCACTTAATCTTGCCAATTTGAAATGCAATGGGTAGTTATAGCCAAACAGAGGGGAAAATTCTCATTGCAGATAAATTGCATTGACCAAATATTTGTTTAATGTTAAAATTTTTCTATTGAAATTTTTTATGGTTGTGCATGGGCTGTATTAATATTCATTTTAAGTACCACATCAACTAATGTTCGTACTATGAGCTTTTGAAATATCTTTATGTCTATCTTTATACATTTTTTTTCACTTCATTTATAATTACACTTTTTGAAATGTGATAATTTTTTTTATTTTCCATGTAAATGAATAAGTTTTGAATCTTTAATAACTTTAAAAATTTGAATTCATGAGTGATATTTAGAATTCCCAGGGATATATCTAGTATTTTAAACGAAATTTGTTAAAACTAGTCAGCCTCTTCCCCTTGGTTTTCTGCAATCAAAACTGAGCGCTAATTTTATTTTTACTTTCTTCTGTTTATTAATTTCTGCTTATTAATTTCTTCTTATCAATTTCTGCATTGAATGTTACTGGAATACTGAGTTTAACAGTCATTAAAGCTTAATATGAAAATGTATGGCATAGTGTTAAAAAATACAATATTTTATATTTTTCTTAAAAAAATTAAAGAAATAAGTGCAGTTTCACAGCCTTGAGGTATCCAAGTCATAATTTTTGTGCTTTCTTTTTTCCTCTCTTACCAGACTTGATTTAACAAAATCTTTTCAAATCACCTTACCTTGCTATCTTCTATCAGCTTTATTTACATGTTGTATTATTATTACTGTTTTTATTATGCAGTATAGCCGATTCTGTCCCGTGAGCTAAATCAGTAATTTAACTGTTACATTGACACACAACTCTGCAATAAGCTTGAACAAAACTATCTCAATAAACTTGAATAGATTGTTACAAAAGCAATTTGGATTTTGTTAAGTTAGTAATGCATTTAAATCAGTAAAAATATTTAAAGTAATAAAAAGAGTTTGTAATAAAGTCTGTATAGTCCTAACACATAGATTACTGAATCTCCTAACAGGTTTTGAAAGTACTGGTGAAACCAGTTTATTTTTATAATAATTATTCTCCTTCAAGCAAATATTTTGGGATCTTATAAGTGTTAAGATTGCTTTTTTAAATCAAATGCATTGGTTAATATCTCTCTTTCTACTTCAATAAAAACGTGATACATACTTTCTTAGATACTAATTTTTTCATGTACTGTATTTGTTCTCATGCTGCTAATTTTAGTTCAAAAATTACATGAAGAAAAGTAAGTACTACTTACACTTGTATAGACCTATATTTGTTTATGGGCCCATTTAAATAGTTTGGGATTGCAGATTGTAAAAATAGTTATTTTGCTTTATTTTAAATTTGTTTGTGTGTAAACATGCATTTATTCTGGAACTACTTGTTGAATATTTATGTTTTTTGTTCAATGTCAATATTGGTTTTGTGATTGTAGGGAACCCTAGTCTATTATTTTATGCTTATCGAGCAATTTTATGCTTTGACTCTCATAAAATGTGCCATTTCTGATCTTTTTTTTTATATCTGGAAATATTTAGCAGCTCTATACCTATTATTGCAGTAAGTTAAATTTAGTACATTCGAGTTCAATTCAATATAATTTGTTTTTTAGATCGTTTTTTGATCTTTGTTTTAATTTATTTTTAAATAAATTAAGAAACTGACCAAAAAAAAATGCATCTAGTAAAAATGTAATTTTTTTGTAACTTTTATATAACTAAGTAAAAATAATTTTCGTAATTATCTTCATTAAAATGAATGTTTGTACACTGTAATTCAGAAAGTGCAATATTAAGTTGAAGTGCAACTTCCAATGTAAAAAATTGTATATAGTACTTGTATTCAGTAGCATGATTTTGAAATTTTTCGTATATTTACCTTTAATAAAAACTTTTGTTTTATCACATCTCCAGAATATTGCCATTTATGTAGCTAAAAAAATGTTATGACTACTAAATTGTGTTCATCTGATCTGTTAATATCTATCAATTGTATTATATATGCTTGTATATATATACTCATTCTGTGAATTTGTTTATTGTTTAATAAAACTGACTTTTTTTAAACGTTTATTTTGCAATATTAGGGACTTACTAAATAAAGACATGATTTTGGGAGGGCAGAACTAGTTTTTAAAGCCAGAGCAAAATAGAATTATTATTATACTGGACTCACCTGACTACCAATATGCAGGTGGATAAAAGTTAAGTTAGTGTAAGGATGGATAAGCAGTCAGGATTTTCATTGGTTGTCCTGTAAATTCGTGCATAACTTCAGTGTGTGAAATTATGCCTGCATATTTAAAATTATCACACTAACACAACATGGAATGGAAGTTAAAGAAAAATGCCTAGTGATTCGCCTCACTGATGATGTTAGTGACGGAATTCACTACCCCTCGGTCTATAGTTAAGAGTATGTTGAGAATATTTACTTTCAGGGAAAACTTATTAACATGCTTAATGATGACCATCCATTTAAATTGACCGATGGCGGAGTCTTTAGCGTTTAGTTGTATGATACTTCTCAACTTGTGAGACGTGTGGCAAAATTTTTTTGGGCCCTCTGCGGCGAACCTCTGGCACTAATATCTTTCCGCAAACTACTTTTAATAATAACAAATATAAATGTTACTAATTTAAGTAAGCAGACACGTTGTGTTTATAAAAAAACCCTAATTAGATGAAATTGTATATATACAGTGGTGGCCAAAAGTGTGGACACTTTTTGAAAGTTTCATGTTTTTCAACTTTGTGTGCTTGTAGAGTATATTAATTTTCACTTAAATACAAACGTTTATACATCAAATTGAAGGTAATTTAATGTAGAATTTAATAATAAGTACAGTATTACAATATCTGTATTACAAAAAAAGTTATGCAGTTAATAGTAAGATCTATCTTAGATTTGCATTTTTTTAAAGTGATACTTACACAATCAATACTTAGTAGGATAACCCTTAATTTTTAAGACAGCTTCACAGCGTCTTTTCATCGAGTGAACGAGTGTTTGGAGTTCATCTTTCGTAATCACATGGTGCCAAGAATCAATTATAGCTTCACTTAGTTGTCTTTTATTGGATGGACGTTTTTTTCGTACAAGAATTTTCAAACGTCGCCACAAATTTTCAATTGGATTGAGATCAGGGCTGTTTCCTGGCCATGGTAATATATCTATGCCTTTATTTTGAAACCATGCTTTGCATACTTTTGCTGTGTGGCATGGAGCTGAATCCTGCTGAAAAATAAATGGTGCGTTGTTGGGGAAGAGATCCCTGATGGAAGGTATCAATTTTGGTTTCAGGACAGTTTCGATGTATTTTTTGGCATTCAGGATGCCAAATCAGGCCGAAAAAAATGCACAAGTGCTACTACCGATAGAAAAATTAAATGGCTATGCCTTCAAGATAGAAAAATGTCATCAGATGCCATTAGATGTGAAATGAATGCAGCTGGTATTGCAGTAAGTTCAAGAACAATAAGAAGAAGGTTATCAGGATTTGGACTACAAGCTAGAATTCCAAGGAAAAAACCATATTTAAATCAAAAGCAACGCGAAAAACGAGTTAAGTCGGCAAAAGAACACATTAAATGGTCAGAAAATCAATGGAAGCAAGTAATCTGGAGTGATGAGAGTAAAATATCGCTCTTTGGAAGTGATGGTAGAAAATACGTGAGACGTAGAGTAGGTGAAGCGCTTCATCCTGATTGCATTGAAGCAACTACTAAAAATCCAACAAATGTCATGATTTGGGCATGTATATCTGCAGATGGTGTGGGCCGAATTCAAGTGATTGATGGCATCCTGAATGCCAAAAAATACATCGAAACTGCCCTGAAACCAAAATTGATACCTTCCATCAGGGATCTCTTCTCCAACAACGCACCATTTATTTTTCAGCAGGATTAAGCTCCATGCCACACAGCAAAAGTATGCAAAGCATGGTTTCAAGATAAAGGCATAGATATATTACCATGGCGAGGAAACAGACCTGATCTCAATCCAATTGAAAATTTGTGGCGACGTTTGAAAATTCTTGTAAGAAAAAAACGTCCATCCAATAAAAGACAACTTATTGAAGCTATAATTGATTCTTGGCACCATGTGATTGCGAAAGATGAATTCCAAACACTCGTTCACTCGATGAAAAGACGCTGTGAAGCTGTCTTAAAAATTAAGGGTTATCCTACTAAGTATTGATTGTGTTAGTATCACTTTAAAAAAATGCAAATCTAAGATAGATCTTACTATTAATTGCATAACTTTTTTTTAAATACAGATATTGTAATACTGTATTCATTATTAAATTTTACATTAAATTACCTTCAATTTGATATATAAACGTTTGTATTTAAGTGAAAATTAATATATTCTACAAGCACACAAAGTTGAAAAACATGAAACTTTCAAAAAGTGTCCACACTTTTGGCCACCACTGTATATAATTTAAATGAATATTTTTTTATTCTAATATCGTGGGCGATATTCTTACATTTTGTCGGAGGAAAACACACTAATTGTATCCTTTTTCACATTTCGTAAATCATATTAAGAAAAAAAATTAAAAATCATGAAATCCGTAACAGGAACTTCAGAAAAAAAGATCGGCATCGAAACCACGCGAATAGGACTCTTCAAAAAGGGGTACTAAAAGCGTGTTTCATTTCGAGATTCGTTTATTGTAATAAATAATGTTTTTAAAATAAAGGTTTTAAAAATTTTGTCAAAATAAGTGCCCCCCCCCCCCAAAAAAAAACGATAGAATCATTACTTTAAATATTTATATGCGTTATTCGAATTTCCCATATTGTCAGAAATATATCGGGATATTTAAAACCCACGTGAAAATCAATAACTACCGAAAATACAATCGTAACATGATTTAAACCAAATAAAAAAAAAAAAAAGCAGAACATTATTTTGCCACAAATCTGAATTTGTAACAAAACCACTTCTCACAGTCAAATTTTATTAAAATGTAAAATATGGTGTACTCGAATACACACACACATATATGTATGAATCAAAGAACATGATTTCTAGAACTGAACTATCTTTTCAACTTTCGCGATTTTTTCCCCCTTGTATTTTCTAATGGAAATTCTAACTGAAACTAGTCATTATCTAATTTTGTTATTCTTAAATAAGAATCGGAAAAATAACGAGCATTACTTTTCCCTTCGATGCGCGTGAAAGGAATCTTCAAAAAGGAAGTAAAAGTTTTGTTACAAAATATACGTTATATAATAATTCTGGTTCTCCGGGATGTTTCCCAGACCGTCGCCAATAGCCCATTGTGCAGCTCTAGTGCGACGTAAATAAACAACAACAACAACAATAATAATTCTGGAAGAAAAAAAATCTTGAAAATCTCGGTAGAAAAGAAAACTAATTTTTTTTTAACCTCATTATTCTTTATTTTTCACAAACATTTCTTTCCCCTCTGATGCTCGAAAAATAATCATATTTTGAATTTAATAACGGAAAAAAATAGTCTTATCGAACATTTCTGCAGAAAGGAAATTTTTTACTTCATTATTCTTTTTTCTTCTTTCTTCTCAAATAAGAATAGAAAAATCACGAACATTTCTTTCTCCTTCAATGATTTAAAGACCAGTTTGCATGTTTTTTAACTCATTGCATTCGTTTAACTATGTTTTGTTTTTTCAAAAGAGGTTTTTTACTAGCTACACAATCTTTTAAACCATAATAAAAGTCGACGTTGTACAGTAGTTACTGACACAGTTTTTTGCCTCGTAACATTCAATTTCTCACGGATTTCTGGTGTTGTTCCGAGACCGCTGCTGCTTACTTTGAATGCAGATAAACTTATCCTCACGTTTGGACATAATTCTAGGTCTCCCTGACCGTTGGTGGCTCTTAATTTGGTCAGTTTCTTTCTTCCTCTGCAAAGTTCTGACAACAATAGTCTGGGAAACATTAGTTTTTAAGGGTAATTTGTCTACTTTAATAGCCTTCTTAATGAAGTGCAATAATAACTGCACGTGTTTCGACACTTATTTCTGGTATTTAACCCATATTTCTGTAATAAATTATACAGGGTGTTTATAAAGTCCCAGACCCATTTTGATGTTTAATAACTCATAAAATAATAAAGATAGATTAAAATTAATAACATAAATGGTTAGATAGACTCAAAAAGTTTCCTGACCCTTGTCAATGGACTTCCACGTGTGCCCCTTCTTTTTTAGAGGTTTACAACAGATATGGTAGGAAGGATAGAAGATGATGCTGACTTTCGGAAGCGCATAATGTTCTCCGACGAAGCATCCTTTCATGTTTCTGGCATTGTTAATCGCCACAATGTGCGCACATGGGGACTGAAGACACCCATGAATACCGTGAGACACAAAGTGATTCTCCAAAGGTTAATGTGTGGTGTGGACTAATGCACGACCGAGTCATTGGGCCTTTCTTTTTTACAGAAAAGACGGTCTCATCAGTCGTATACTTAGACATGTTTGAAAACTTCGTATTTCCACAACTAGAAGAGCTTCAGCCACATGTCTTTTTGCAACAAGATGGTGCACCACCTCATTGGGGTATCATCGTTCGTAGTTCTTTGAATGACCATTTTATAGGAAGACGGATTGGGCGAGGAGGTCCAATTCCTTGGCCACCCAGATCACCTGATATAACGCCGCTGGACTTTTTTCTTTGGGGATTTTTAAAGGACAATGTTTACAGGAGGGTCGTGCCGAACATTGATGATCTAAAAGCCAGAATTACAACCGCAATAGCCTCTGTGGATGCCGACATGCTTGCCGCTACCTGGCGTGAAATTGACTATCGACTTGATATTCTCCGTGCGACAAAGGGGGCACACGTGGAAGTTCATTGACAAGGGTTATGAAGTTTTTGAGTCTGTCTAACCCTTTATGTTATTAATTTTAATCTATCTTTATAATTTTATGAGTTATTAAACATCAAAATGGGTCCGGGAC
Source organism: Parasteatoda tepidariorum (assembly GCF_043381705.1). Classification (NCBI taxonomy): domain Eukaryota; kingdom Metazoa; phylum Arthropoda; class Arachnida; order Araneae; family Theridiidae; genus Parasteatoda; species Parasteatoda tepidariorum. Next base: position 57,904,080 of record NC_092209.1, read on the forward strand.
TTTATAAACACCCTGTATAAAAAAATTTTAACTTTTGTTTTTAATGTGTCCACGTTATTCTAGCAAATTAAGGTTGTTATAACAATATTTTAAATGTGATATGTACATGAAATTAAATTATAATGAACCTTACAAAGGAAGATGAAAGGTAAATTGTGTATAAACTAAAAATGAATGAAATTTTTAAAATAATTATTTTTTTTAGAATAAGTATTTACATGCACTTTCATTCATTTCGTAATCAACTACAGAATACCTACAAAATGAAAAAAATAATGAACAGTTTTAAATGAAAATAGCATTTTGTGAAGTTTGTTGACGTTCATATTTATAAATTGCATATTTAGGCCAGAAATATATAATTATTTTTGGAAGTTTTGAAAAATATACAAGTTAGTCTTAACTTTTGACCGGTGCTGTATTAATTGATATGGATTATATTTTCGTTTCCAGTACTTAGCTCATAAATACTTTTTTCTAGTTTTTAATTTTAAGAAAATATTTCCAAATAAATTTTCTAGCAAATGAGTGCAAAGAATGTAGTATAACGATATAATGCTTCCTAAGGCAGCAGATTCCCTATAAACAGATACAGGAGAATCGATCATCGATGATGGCTAGCTAATAATAGAATAATGTAATAATGTTATTAAATAAAGAATCAATAAGGATTAAATAACTATACGATAAAAGTTCTGGAATTCTTAAGAGTTGTTTAGATGAATAAACATTATGGATCAGTTTTACACTACATGATCTTTAACTTCCCTTACACCTTCAGTTATCGCCGGATTAAAATATTTTTAAATTGATTTATTGTAAATTTCCGCGGAATATTTTGTTTAAATGCTTACATAAAGATTCTTAATGAGGACTCTTAAATAAAGACTTTATTATCATAATTATTAAGTATAATAAACTGTTTACTCGAAAAATACATAAAAATTTAAACTAATTGTTTTGCATAGACAAAATGCAATTTTACATTCCTATGGAAAGAGAAAAGGTAATGAAAGCAAATTTCGATTTATAATTTGCAATGTTACACACCTGTTTTTCCAGAATTTTAATACTACTCATATTATACCAAGTATTATTATTTTTATTTCCTAAATTCTCTCTTTGAAAATCAAGTTCTTCTGCTCACAGTAGGATTTGAAACTTCTGCTGCAAATATTTAATTTGGTGCACTGCTCGTAAAAAATTAAATGAATAAATTGGATTTAATGATTGGATTTTTCTGTACTAGGATTCATTCTTAAGGGCACGAGAGCCTAACCTTAATTATACTTATTAATTTGTGCAGATGATTTGTCGTTACTTACTCATAAATATAGGGATTGTCCCTTGATCAGAAGTTTTAGTGTCTAGGGTTTTTTGGTTTATTTGAAATTTTAAGGTTAATATGTTTACATTTTCATAATTATGCAGTAGTAACTATATAGAATTTCTATTGTTGCACATATTCAGTAGAATTTCAAAACCATTGAAGCAGTGAGGCAATTAATATTCATTTATTTTTATTTCTTTATTTCAGTACACCAATTGTAAGTCATTCTATGACGATTTAACCAGAATTCGATAATAATAATAAAATTGCAGATAAAAAGTCAAAGGTTAAAAAGGAAAGAAATTTAATTTATGAAATTAATACATCTTATGAGTTTTTCCCCCTCTTAGCGACTCCATCCTTCGAAAATCATTCTCAAATTGCGAATGAACTTTTGGGTTAAATATTTTTTGATTACGCTTTTTGGATTGCTTTTTCTTTTTAGAATGTTTTCGCCAAAAAGTATAAACTCCTGTCATCACTATTTCAGCAAAATCATAAACAGCCACAATCGAAACTCCAAGGTACATTCCCATGTAACCGCCGATGACACTGAACAGTTCCATGCTCTACAATAAAGGAGAATAATTATAGAATAATAAAAAAATATATGCAAAAATGAGTGTTGCAGTGGTTAAAATAATTATAGAATAATAAAAAATTAGAATAATTATAGAATAGAAGGAATAATTATAGAATAATAAAAAAATATATGCAAAAATGAGTGTTGCAGTGATTAAAATAATTATAGAATAATAAAAAATTAGAATAATTATAGAATAATTATAGAATAGAAAGAATAATTATTGAATAATAAAAAAATATATGCATAAATGAGTGTTGAAGTGGTTAAAATTGTAACAACATCTCGAGATGGCTGATGAAATAATTTTCTGAGCTAAATAGCTAATAAGCTCAGAAAAAATTTAATTTAGCTGAATATCATTTAGATTAATGATATTTAGGGTTTGCAATTGCACTCATAACTAGTGATAGAGCTTCTGAATTCTGACTCTTAGAAAACGGAATATTAACTCAATTATGTAATTGATGATGTGATTGTGAAAAATTACATGTCATGTCACTGGAACAACTGATTTAAGGTGCATTATACTAAAAAAGTGATAGTTTCTTTCCTGATAATTATACTGAAATTTTCTTTAAATTTCAGTGAGAACAAAGGGATATTTTTCTATAAATTGAGTCAGGAAGGACAAAAAGAAAGAAAGGAAAAAGGGAATGAAATAATATAAAAAACATAGGAAAGTAACAACTTGAAACGATGTTTGCATTTGTTATTAAGAGATTGTGGTGCTAAAATTAGATTAAACTTTATCTATAAGGCTGTTTAAAGCAGAATACTATCTAAAACAGAAAGATAAAAGGAATTCCATCTAAGCGTAAGAAGTTTTAAACTCATTTTCAATAACCGAATGTGATGTGTTATCGGTTTGGTGATGCCCTTAAAATATTTTTCTTGCAATTTTATTTTAAGCTAGCAAAACCTTGCACTGCAATCACATTTTTAGTCAACTCATTTGTATGGATTATTAACTTGGTAGCTCATGGCTAATAAGTAATTAAGTTTATAATAGCTTATTTTAAAGAAATATATAAATAATATATACTTACTTCAAATTTTGCATTGTATGTCATATTTGTCACATCGAAACCGTCAAATACAATTTCAATCCACATTGTTTGACATCTGAAATCCGAAAAGATTAATAAGTTTTTAAAAATGGTTGTGAAAAATGTTGGGCTAAACTTTTTAATAATGGGAAAGTCATAGATGAAGTATTAAATTTTCGAACACTCATTGCAATAGAAAGTGCCTAATGTTCTTTAAATATTTTCATAAATATAAATAATATTACTAAAGTTAGAAAATTCATCTATAACAAAACGTGTCTAGTTAATATTTGTACAAGTACAAGGCTTACTAAAATGACAGTCAATAATATATAGTTTCAGAATCTTGTCAATGACGCAAAAAAGGAACATGTCAGGCGTCGCAACTAATAGAAACGTGAAAGCCAGCGAAATCTGTCATAACATCAAAATCAACTCAAAATGTCTGTTTTAAACATGATTACTGATACTATTTCAAATAATTGCATTGTTCTATTCAGAAGTATCGGGATCAAAGGTAGGGAACTTATAATTTGGAGTGCCATTTATTGGAGTTTGTTTTGAAATGTGAATAACACTGGGGAGCAATTTTTTGTTTTATCTCTTGTTTTCCGTTGCATGAGATTTTTTTAAAACACATCTTATATGGGCAGATCTCTAAAACCTTTAACTTTTGATAATAAAAAAAGTAATAAAAAATAATAAGCACACTATTTTTACACCTCCAGAATTGTTTGAAAATGTATAAAATATCAGAAAATAATCGTGAGCATCGAAAATTTCGATGCCCTTATAAGTATAAACAAAAAATTAAAATTTTTAAACTAGTTTCTCTAGGTTTATAATCACAAACTGTCATTCGGTGAGGTTACAGTTGCGATGTCAAGACAGTAGTCAGACGCAGATCTAAAAAGTAAATGTTGAAATCAATCAAAATTTTGATCACACGTTTGTCATCGCATTGCGTTGCATCTGAGTAAAGTTTTCGATCTATTCTCTAGGTTGTCCAGACTAAACCTGTCAAACCGTAACCTCAGGATTAATTAATTGAATTTAACATATCAGAACTTAGTTTTTTTCTTATGTTTTACTAATTGAAGATATTTTTTGACTGAAAATAATTCAAGTAAGTCTTTTTATACATTTTATAAAAATTTATTTTAATATTAAAATTTTTCAATTCATTTATGATACTAATAATTTTTGATGAAAAATAAAGGGTAAATATGGATGAAATTATTAAAAAGAAAAAATTGCTCAATAAAAGAAAAATAGGCTCAATAAGTTTACATGTTTATTAAATAAATGATACTTTTGTCGTTTTTAGGATTTTTAATGAAATGTATATAAACCTAGAAAAACTAGTTCAAAAATTTTAATTTTTTGTTTATACTTATAAGGGCATCGAAATTTTCGATGCTCACGATTATTTTCTGATATTTTATACATTTTCAAACAATTCTGGAGGTGTAAAAATAGTGTGCCTATTATTTATAATTATTTTTTTTATTATCAAAAGTTTAACGTTTTAGAGATCTGCCCATATACGTTCGTATCGTTGTCTTCAAATCTGCAATCGTTTTCTCTCTCCTGGCTACATTTTTGAAATGACATTTTTAATCTATTTTTTGTCGAAATTCGCAAGTTTAAAAATGTTAAATATAAAAGAGGGTCGTATAAGTGTTGCGACAAACTTCTAGGGAAGTTAGGGCACATCAGCAAATTAAAAATTGCATGGAATTTTTACCCATGCTCGGAAATGCCGTCATTCACCGTCCGATGCGCTTCCCTATTACGAACTGTTACTTCTTGTGCTTCTCAACAGGTCATTACAGGTAAGACCATATTTTCGGGGATGGGTTCCTATATAGTTTTAATCTTGATGATGTGCTCTAACTTCTCTAGAAGTTTGTTGCAATATTTACATTATCCCTTGTTATATATATAGCTTTTCAAAACTTGTACTTTTTGGCAACAAAATTGTTTAAAAATCTCCTTAAAAAAACTCTGTAACTTTAGGAGCGAAACTAATTTCAGATTTGAAATCTCCAGACCCGAATCAGGCAAGATCAAGTGCTTACGCAAATGCAACAGAAAATTTGTCCTCCATCATAATCATATATGGCAACGTTACTTTTAAAAAGTAACGAGTAAAAAGTGCAAGTAAAAGTACAAGTACTAAACAAAAAAAGTAACGATTTAAAAGTACTTTTCTATGAAATCGAAAATTCAAAGTAACCTAAAATTTTATTGAATAATATTCTTATTTTCCTTAATGTTTTTGCAAAATTGTTGTTACTTATTTAATTATTTTTAATTTTGAAAGTTATGGACATTAATTTATTTTCAAATTTGGAAGAATATTGGCGTTGTTTGACAAGGTCGGGCATAAACATAATTTTAGTAAAAAATGTACTAGGTAGAAATGTATTTAGTTAAAAATGTATTAAGACAAAAATGTATTATTAGTGAGTTCAAAATGAAAATTGAAGAACGTAATAACAAAATCCAACATTTTTTATTTAAAATGTATTAAATAAATGCATAAAACTCGAAAATGAATGAAAATAACTTGCTAATTAATATTTTTATTCATTTTGCGAAATAATTGCATTTCGAAAGTGGTGTCACTTATCCACGTGAAAGCTTAGCCACGCTGAATAAGTGCTCCACGGGAGCACTAGAAGGTACTGCAGTATTATATTTCACATATTTTTTTTACGATTGGATTTTTTTTAGAAAGCTTACCGAGTTTCAGAAAAAAGTAACGATTTCATTCGACATTTCCGTTACAAATACTTGTACTTTTTCCCTAAAAAGGTAACGAAAGTACAAGTAAAAGAACTAAATTTAAGAAGTAACGAAGTACAAGTAAAAGTACGTACTTTTTACTTGTACCGGCGGTACAAGTAACGAAAGTAACAGTACTGCCATATATGATCATAATTGCTACTATACTCTGTTGCAAAGTAAGAAAAACCCATTATCCCCATGGAGAGCGCCTGTTTGCATCTAAGTGCACGCTAAATGGATGACAGGCTCCAAGCGCCAACGAATATCACCATTACCAACTATTGAAACAGCGTAGTACGACCTTCTTTTTGCTTATAAAAAATATAGCACGAATTAAATTTATGTCCGGCGAATTTAACTTTTAAAAACTTTTTTATTGTTTAGAAAGCACAATTATATAATTTGATAGCTAAATAAAACGAAACTACATGCAGCCGTGGATGATTTCTTAAATCCTATACCGCAATGGTCTTTTCTGAGCTTGCAACGAGGTATAGTATGTTATGTCAGTTTTAGGGAAATAAGTCAATTTTAACTTACATGTTTATATTCCAAACTATATTTTCAGCAAAACGTTTTATTTATCTTTTGTATTTACTTCTCATAATCGTCAATATTTTTTTTATTACTCGAAACATTCAATATGATCTGAATATTGTTGAAAAAATAGTTTACAATGAAGTTGAATATTACAAACATCCTTTTTGACTTTTACTATTTACTTTCTCTCTTCTAAAAGTTATAAATGGTACAATGTTAAAAAGCTATAAGGTAGCAATTTGAACGGCCACGAATAAATAGTACTAGTGGGCTGCGCCCCCTGCTTGCTGACGCTCGCCAACCCCCGAAAATTGCTACAAAATCTTATATGGTTTGTTTTGCGAGCCAAGCTTGCTTCGCTCGCTACTAACTTAGGTACATTGCAAATGCACAAAATTCGAAGAATTCAATACAATCATTCAAATCCATATAAAACTTTTTTTAAAAAAAATTACATCTTTTTAGTAAATACTAAGTCATTAAGATAAATTTGAATTCAAATAAATGACATATAATTCGTTAAACCTATTAGAAATGTGCTATAGTATAATTCGTGATATAAATCAAAAATCGTCAAATAAATTCGTAATGTATAAATTCGTGAAAAAAGCGCTTTCGACAAAATACTAAAGTAGAGATCTATCGACAAAGACTACTCACTTCTGCCTAGCTTAATAGTCTGAGATTGCCGCAGCTGATGCTCTCTGGTTATTTCAGCTTCCGTTTTTGAAAGCGCTATATGTTGAGCCACCTCAGCTAGATTTGGCATGTGACATTTTTAGCGGCAATCATTGGTCGATTCGCCGTGTAAGAGAAATAGTAATGTAAACAAAACAAAGCAAACGTTGCCACCGGCCGAAAAGAAATACAGCCAAAATTTGGGAGCCACGTAAGAGAATTATATATATTACATTACGAAGCTTAATCATCATGTATCGGGCAATTTTCCAAAGTTTGGAAGTTTAAAGGAATAGAAATCTTTGTTTATTAGTCGTATAATCATAATTCCATTCTTACCTTTTTGAAAACATATTTTTGTGTGAGCAGTTGTACTGAAAAAAAAAAAGTAAACGAATGAATAAGTACGTTTAATTTAATATTATGAATGCAAGATACTAATTTATAAGTAACCAATGTAACTCAATTTTCTCTTAATATTTTAGAAACTTAAAAAAGTAGTTTTATTATAATTGAGTCGCTTTTATCTTGGTTCTTATGAGATATTCAAAAACGAAATAATTAATAAAAAAATAAATTAGTAATAAATAAAATGCAATGGAATAATAAAGCATTTAACGATTCAATTTAAGATTCTAGGTTTCTGACAAAAAACCTTTTGTAACTATAATAAAAAACCAAATTAACTGTCATAAATTCATACTCACCCCTTGCTCTTTCAATATTAGCTCCTAAAATAAAATATATGAAGAAAATTATGTTCTGATCTTATAAAATCCATATACAATAACTTTGAATATATTGGTGATGTACAGTGGGGGAAAAATGGAACACCCTGAATAACTTTTGATCTCATGATTGAATCTTCATGTACCAGGATTCAGTATTAATGGTTTATGGAGGACAATATTTTAAGTTACGAAATTACGCTCAGAATAATCAGGGAGATGACTTCAAATATGATTATTTTCATAAGTGCAGACGATATTTTAAGTTACGAAATCACGCGCTGAATACACATACCTGAATAAACATAACTTTTTTCAATTTCTGAGTCTCAAAATGCGGGATGTAGCCCCAATCTGGGAAATATGGCTTCAATAGTTTGGACGGAAGAGTGGCCGAAAGTCTGGACCTATTAATGTTAATTTTATTTTTTGCACATTTCGCCATATCTCGATAACTTTTTTTTTTTTTTTTTTTAGCGAAACGAGAAATTTTTGCAACGCAATTATAAAACTCGTGTTATCCAAAGTAAACCATGCCAAAAATGATTTTTTATAATTAATTTTTTATTATTTATTATTAAAAGTCGCAAAAAATTTAAATTGTCAAGGTATGCAAATTTTAACATCACTTTGAGGAAATTTAATTTCATATAGAAAGGCACAAAATTTAAATGAAGTCGGTTGAATAGATTCTGAGAAATCAAATTTTTGAAAAAGTGTATTTAAAATCCAACTTCTCATAAATTATTTGGCAGATTTTGCCCAAATTTTTGCATTTTGCTATATAATATTACATTTTTTAAAATGATTTAAGAATTTGCTTATCAAACTATTCAATATATTTTCGACTGTTAATAAATAAAAAAAAAATTCTGCATGGAATTATTCTTGGATAAACGAATATTATAATCATATGCTAAAATAAAGCAAGTTCTGGAGATATGGTGAAATATGAAAAAAAGTAAAATTAACTTCATGGAGTTATTTTAGATTGCTCTCTTGCCCAAAAGTATTGGGACCGCATTTCTCGGATTGTGGCTACTCTTCATATTTTGAGGGGTTAATGAATCCAAAGCCGTTTCTAAAAAAACTATGTTTAGTCAGAGAATGTACGCTTTTCTGCTTGATTTCGTCACTTAAAATATCGTCTGTAGTAACTAATTAGCATATTTGAAGTCACCCCTCATGAACCATTAAGATTGAATCCTGGTACATGAAAATCCGATAAAATCAAAAATTTTCCTAAGTGTTTCTTTCCTCTTTTTTTGCGCATTGTACAGATGATATAAGGCTCTTTTTTACTGAAACGTTATTCTAATAATAAAAAAATTAAAATTGAGTTAGAATGATGTTTTTAACACGAATATCAACCACTCAACATTTTTGTTGTCGTTGTGATAGTTGATTATTTTTGTCAGAGAGTAAGAAACAAATCGCTCTTGTCTTCTTCTTTCTTAGAGTACATTAAGTAGAGTTGAATGTGGACAAACAAAATACTAAATGCGAAAAGAACATAGAAAAAAAAAAACTTTTCGGGTACGAAATATCAATGCATATAATTCAAAACTAAGAAAGCATTTTAAATTTATTGGCAGTATTATATATTTCTTTTACACAGTTTTTATTGTGTACGTAAAGGTGGTTTTATTGCGTACGTAAAAGTTATCCATTGGTGTTCTGTTTTTAATGATAGTAAAAGTTGAAATAGCTTCCTGATCATTATCAACAGTGACCACATGACCATTTTATAGCTGTATCAAAATCCCCCCCCCCAACTTTTTGACTTATTAGTGTGCTAAAGTTTGACCCGAAGCTCCATGCTAGATCAAAGTATAAGTTTCGATTTCTTCCTGATTTCTTAAAGTAGCTATTTTATTGTGAATTGAATTTATCGTCTGACTAGTTTACATGCTGAAATTTCTAATAAATTTATTCTCTGGGTTTTAATACAATTGTGCAAGCAAAATTTTGAACATGAACTAGCTAGCTAACATAATAATAATAATAATATTGTAATAATAATAAAAATTTCAATAACTGTATTGTGCAGGTAGGAAGGAAAGAAAGAATTATTTTACTTGCATCAAACCTAAAACTAAAATAGTTGGGCGCATCACTTTCGTAACAAACTTCTATCACCACTGAAGCATCCTCCCACATCTTTTAAATGTGATATAAACTGCGCTTTTATTCTGCCAAAAATAAAATTTTTTTTTTTTCCTATTTAGGCTACTTGGAAAACGCAGTTATTGAAATTTTTATTCTAAATTAAACTATTCAGAACCATTTCGAGGTAGTTAGGTTAAATAATGATGAATAATTAATGATGTGCTATTTTATGTAAATGTAAATAAATTCTTACCACAGCTCTTCGCATAAATGAACTTTTCTGAAACAAAAAACGAGGATAATTTGTTAAATCTATTGACAGCATAACTTGCTTCATTTATATTTGAAATACTAACTTCATGCACACTAAAATACACTCAAATGACAAAATTCATGGAACTGCAAATATTCAAGTGACCCTGGTGATAGCATTGTTTAATGGTGTTTTTCCAAGATCTTTTGCCAAAGAAAATACAAAAAACAGACAAAATTTAATTATCCTAAGATTGAAGCGAAACAAAGCTATAAATTTAAATAATGTATACTATTTTACTTTAAAGATTTAATCTGGGATTCAGAACCATTAAAAAGTTTAAATATTGAAATGGCGAATTTTTTTACTTAGACACGGAACTAAATTAAATCAAAGAATAATTCTTAATTTTAGCTAATTTTTACAAGCCCTGGCAAAGAAGCATTGGAGTAATTTTTCACATATTGAAGAACTCAATTTAAAGTAATTTTAATTTTCTCAAAACATTTCATATTTTTTCTCCATATTGAGATTTTACATCTTCGTAATAAGCATAGAGGGCTCTTGCTAAACATAAGTAAAACCTAACAATCACAAATATAGTTGTTTCAAACTTACTATAGTTATAAAAAGTTGCATTATATTTGTTTAAAGTGTTATTTTATGTGAAGATAGAACCTTTGAAGATGACTTATAAGGAAAATGCATTCTCAGGGTATTAATTTGTATTTTAGTGATTCATGTAAACATTTGATAACGCGATTGGAAACCGCAAAAAGGTAGTTGGTGAGAAATTCAGATTTGATAGTGGATTAGTTTCTCGACCCGGAGCCCCTGGAACCCGCTCCAAACTGTTCTGACAAAGTCGTTCGAAAACAAACTGAAGAGTTTAATCAGTTTTCATCTTAAGAGAAGAGTGGAGATATGGATGGTGTTTTCTACACTAGGAAGCGCTGCAAGCTCGGGACTGCCTAAATTTCCGGGTTACTGTTTCAGTTGTATTTTAAAGCCATTTGGCATCATTGTGTTTTGAGATTCTTGCAAACAATACATTTGATTACTTATTACTTGTGTTTACAATGCTAACAATACTGTTTACAATACTAAAAGTGTTAACACTAACGTAAGATGGTGCACAGCTTGCAACACGAACGAACAGTAATAAACAAATGGAAAGAGGCCAAATCAAGACTGCCAAAAAAGCGAGTTATTCAAAATCTAGCAACCAGCTCACCTTTTTTAATAATAAATAACAAAATAACTAAAACAAATTTTCACTCCAAACTCCCCAGAATTACATAATAACATTAATATCTTATGAAATACGACAGATTTGAGCTCAGAAATCATCTAGTTTATTTCTTTTATTGAAAACAAAATTATCCGTTTGAAAACATCGCCTATCAGAATAACATGTAGTAAGCAGCTGCAAACTTTTTAACCGGAACTAGAGTAGGTCCCAAGCCCGAGATTGTTATTGTTTACATTTCTATTGAAAACACCATCCATTCTATCCTTCTCTTTTTCTCATAAATAAACGGTTTCGTGCAGAACTCAAATGTTTTGAAAACAAACGTTTCATTTTAATACAAAATATTTTCTAACGTTGCACCGACAATAATTTTGTCACTTTTTCATCAGATATACATTTGTTATTTGATTGGTGAATTTTAAGTAGAACGATCAAATCGCATTCAGTAGGAATATTCCTTAAGTTTGTAAAAATCTTGAATTGTATTATACAATTTTTTTTATTGTAGTTAAATTTTCTGTTAAAAGTATTCAAATTGTTGATAAGAAAATTATTATTAAATATAGAATAATAACGTCAACCGTTAAACGATTAATAACCGTTAACCACTAAACTATGAACTTCTCCAAAGTTGAAGAAATTTGGAGCATCTCCCATAGTTCCGTGTCCAACAGACCCACTATTAAGCATATTTTTTTTTTATATCGATTATTATATCGTTTACGTATTTTTAATTTTTTATAGAATTTTAGTGGAGAATTTTTAGTCTTATTTTGAGCAAGGTGAGCTGGTGGTTAGTTTTTCCTTAGAAACACAATAAATATTGGAACAAGCTCTAAGACGCTCAGCGTCGCGGAACAAACCCACTTTTGTATATATTCTTATTAAAATATATCTTGTTTATATATTCTTATGAGTAGTTATGTAGAATCCTCTGAGGGCATTATATTTGTCATTTAACCCCCATATTTGTGTTATTATAACTACAGAACAATAAATCACTTAAGGATCTATCTATAATGTTATGTACAATATTGTCGTCAATTTATTTTTGAAAACAGTCACGTCAAATCAAAGAGGATACTTAAATGAAATTACTTACATATCTATATGTATTGTACACAATTTTTTCTTCCGTATTCATACTATATTGAATGTTTCTGAAAGTAGAAAAATGTTGAAAATAAATACTGAAGGATGAATAAAAATTTTCGACTGACAATGATGTGAAAAGTACAATTGGGTATATTATAACCTACGTCACAGGTGTTGTGTTATTCCTACTAAATTTAACCCATGAACGGCATTTTCTGCGAGCCTAACTTCAAGCCACAAATAAACAAACGAAGTGTTTGATCGCTTAAATAGCTGCTCGCCAGATTTTATTGCATTATAAAGAAAAGTAATTGATATTCGATTTTTGATTAATAATTGATTTATGTATATAGTGGCATTTATGTGGATAGTGGCATAGAATTTAGCATTGCGTCATGGTAAATGTTATTCCTACTAAGTGGAAGTAGTTGTGTTTTTTTATATTATACCCAATTACATAAAAAAAAAAATTCAGAATTTTAAAATTTTAAAAAGTTATTCAAACTGCTCCTACAAAAGGTTACTTTTGTTAACAGTTGCGGTCAAGAACAATTATAGTAATAATATTTTATATATAATATATTTATTTATATATATATATATATATATATATATTACAGAGCTTATCCACAGTTCCCTGATATTACTGAGATGGCCTAGGCTGTAAATAGCACATGCGCGGCGGCGCAGAAGAAGAGACAAGCAAGCTACTGCTCAGCCTTNTCTGTTTTTATATATATATATATATATATATACGCAGGTTAACTTCCGATATCTATGCCGCACATCGTTTGATAGGACATATTATTTCGTGCATATTATATTATTATTATTATTTCGGTATTTTCTGTTCTGGATGCAGTCTTCTTAGCTCAATTTTGCATTCAGTTTATAAACTCTCACATGATTCTGTTAATTGGTTATATGTAGTCAGTCGTGACTCCGCTAACAACCTTTATAACCCTGAATGGTAGTTGTGCAATCACTATTTAGTATTTTTAAGGCTATCATATGTATTCTTTTCATTCGGGCATCACATATACTACATTTTTTTATCTCATATACTACATTTTTCTACTACAATTTTAATATTCCAAGGTATTTGGCAGTTTGTTAGTAACTATATTTCCAAATCAGAAGCGTAGTCAACTATTTTATTTATTTCAAATTCGATCCTTAGCAAGACGTCAAATTCACAGTAAAACCACTTTTTTTTGAAGATTTGATATAATTTGCTTATCTATAATTTTTATCTTTTAAACAATTCGGAATTTTTAATCAACTCTTTCAGTTTGAGATGGAAACAGGAACAAAAAAGAAATAAAGCAGGTCTCCAGTTTGTGAGAGAACGGAATGACCAAAATTTGTATGAGACTTGTAGAATAAAATTTTGGTTCGATTTTTGGAATCCACTAAAGGTTAAGCTAAAAATTAGTAGAGGAAATAGATAAGTCTAAAGCAATTATCAGTTCTGAACATAAGTGCATATTTTGGAAATTAAAGAGATCAGAACAGAATTCTGTACTGTACTTACTCGCAAGGCTGATTATACTTTCTTAACAAATCTGTGCAGTTTTCTCCAATCCTAGTTTGATCTATTGAAACATAAATGTTTGTCAAAATAATTTACTCAACTTTTAAGATTGTTTTCATTGGAATCATTAAAAAAAGATATTATGGAAAAAAAGATGTTATGAATTATATCTATCAATAACTGAAAACTGTTATGTAGAAATTTAATATCAGATAAGACAAATTTCTTATGGCATTTATACAAATACTTTCCTGAAGCTAAAATTTTTTAATCGATATTTAAGTCTATTTTTTTGTGAAATGATTAAGTTTAAAAGCTTTATGTATAACAGACGGTTGCGTTATTGTTGCGACAAAGGGGAGTTAGGGTACATCATCAGGATTGAAATAGCATAGGAATGCTATCGTTCGCGGCTAGGGGTGCTTCTATATTATGACCTGTTCGGGAGCTAGAAATGGTTTATAAGACCCGAATGAATTTCCGGTCATGGGTTTCTGTGCAATGTAATATTTACGTGACTCCCTTGTTGTGTATAACGTTTTTAACTTGTACATTTCGACAAAAAAAGACTGTAAATTCCATTTAAAAAAGAATTTTAGCTTAAAGAGAGAAACCGACAGCAGATTTGAAATCAGTATCTAAGATCTGAACATCAGAGAAAAAAAATGTTCCCCAGTGTAATTAGTGTCATATCTAATAAAGACACAACAAAAAGCGTAACATAAATGTGTTGTTTCGATAAAGAATCTTGCGTAAAGAGAATCAATAAAACAAAAATGATAATAATATTTACTGCTTTTATAGCATTTTATAAACAAATAAAGGAAATTGCTTCAAAAACTAGATGGTAGCATGAACTACAAAGATAGTATCAGCGGATGATTGATTTTACATGCCGTGCACAGTGGCGTACGCAGAATTTTTTCAAGGGGGGTGTTCATAATTTTCTGAAACTACTAAAAGAAATTCAAGTCTGTAATAAAGCACTATTATTTCCCTAATTTAGACAGCTAGACAATTTCGACTTTTTATTTAGACAACATTGTTTAGTTAAAGTTTGATTTGATTTTTAAGTTTAAGAACGTAATGTAATATCTTCTAAAAAAAGTCCAATGTCATATGGGTGGGAAGTAACACTTTGAGGGTCACTTTCACATTCATCAGATTTTGTTATGCTAGAAACGTTTTCTTCAACGGAAGTATCACATTTCTGTACAACAGAAAAACTTACATTGGTACTAGATGCTGTCACCTCACTAATTTCAGGTCGCGGTTTATTATCAAAATAACTAAAATTTGTTAAATTCTTGCGTTTTGACATCCTAAAGATTCAAGAACAGCAAATATATTTATATATATATGGATTGGTACAGAAATATCCGCTATGCTACGATCTCAAAGTTTCGAGCCGGAATGAATAACTTCAACGAGCACTTTATCTCCAATGGTATTGTTACTGATTTCTTCACTAGTCGAAATAGTGGCGACGACGGGTTCGGCGATTGAATGAACTTTTTGTTGAGACAAAACAAAACAGATTTAGCGACAAGCTCCGTAAGACAAGCGGCAGAGATAACTCTTAGTCTGACTAACTAACTCCACTGTACTCCGTTCCCCCTTTTATAT
>NC_092209.1:57920684-57923973 GCF_043381705.1 Parasteatoda tepidariorum
GTTTATTTAATGATGGAGTGGGGGAGTTAATATAAACTATTATAGCTGGAAAAAAAACAATGCATACAAAGGTTACTCTTATTTATAAATTTCTTTTTTTTTACTTGTTCAAAAGAGTGCACGCTCTCCGACGGGTTCAAATGCTGTTCTAGAATATACTAAATTGTTTTAAAATTTAACTGTAGATTTATATTTATATATTTATATATATATATATTTATATATATATATATATAAAACTGAAATGAATAAAACCTAAATGCTATAAAATTGTTTAATACAACTGACAGATACATGTAAATCTTGATATAAGAACATGAATATATTTATTATGGAACTAAAAACACTCACGACTTTCATGACAGTTTACATTATCAATTTGTTTATTCAATCTGGTAAGATTGTAATTACTTGGTAAATAATTGATCACAATCAATGTTTTCACTCATTCCGTAAAGACAATTGAAACTTTGGTATTAGTTAGGCTATGATTGTTTTGTCAAATCAATCTGACCAGAAGATTGAAATTGCTTAGCAAATGAATGACTATGATCTAAGAACTGGCTCTCTTTTAGGTATATGGAGTCGATAGCTAAGCCTAGTTAGGTTTCGATATCAACCATCATAGATCGATCTTCAGAAATACTGTTGATAATTAAGAAAACTTCTTTATTATATGTAGATGGAGTCTGTTGTTAACCTTATTTCACTTCTAACTCAAATAAAATTACAATTTACCCTTATTTTCCAAAATTCAACGCAGAACTTAAAAACGACAACGACACATCCTTCGGCGTGTTGCCAACCTTGAATGCAGTGAAAACATCTCATCTTGTAGTAAGCTTTATCAATTATTGTTGATAGATTTAATTAGACCCTTTAAAGTATGTATGGAAGCTCAATTCGGTATTAATTTGAATAACGCGCAATTTCTAGAGATTTTCTACACCGAATTCGGATAACTATTTTGATGAGGAGTTTGATTCACTGTAATTCATGAAACCTGGCTAATCCCTGAAGGCTAATCTATGAATCAAATCATGAAACCTGGACAACATAAATGTACTGTAAAAGACAGGATGAAATGATACAAGGGATGGATGAGAAAAACCGCCTAGATTGCTTGACAGATCGATTCTTATCTTATTGCACTATAGTGTTTGATCACGTGCTGCACAAATGATGGTAGCAAAACTTCAGAAATAGGAACTTCTAAATTCTTCTCCATATTTTACAGATAAGCATCTACTGATTTCAAGTTCTACGTCAGTTCGAACAATATTTTAATAGCATAGCAATTCATTTATAACATACCAATTTCTGCTAATGCTATAAAAATGGTTTTCCAAATATGCCATTTTCGTTTTATGCCACCGAGCTGATTAACCTGCCGTTTTAACGGCAAGCATATGCAGACGATATGAGTGCATTGCATACTTTGATAAGTAAAATAATTCCTTATATGCGCAAGTTATGAGCAAACTTTGCCTTTTTTCTACAAATTTCATCATTAACCTGTTAAAATGATGTTTGTTTACTAATTAGACCAATATACTTACTTAAGCAGTCTTTGCAAAATCTGCACAATGTGTCATTATGAGGATAATCAACGGTAAAAGGAACACATCCTAACTCTTCAATGCTTTGATTAAATTTGCATTCTTCTATCACCATCTAAATGAGTTAATTTTATGTAGTTAACTTAGTTATAAAAAAATGTACATCTATTGTGTTGATGTTCATTAACAAGTATGCAAGAAACTATTAAAAAACTATTCATAAAGGTATTTATAAATTGCGAAGTTGCAGTTATTCCCCTTTAAAAAAATTTCGAGAAGAAATTTGCAGGTTGAAATTTGAAATTTTATAATTTAAAAAAGAAGAGAAAAAAATAAACCCTAGTAGTTGCTATATTGTTGCAGTGTAATATAGTATTCTCAGTTCCAATTTTCAACTTTTTGGAACAACTGGATGAAATGCAAGTTTATAAAATTGTCTTAAAATGATGATTTAATTACAGATAGTCCATCTGTCTCATTCCTTTTGCTTCTGTGATTCTTTTATTAGAATTTTATTGGTTAAAAATACAAGCATGGATTAGAATTATTAATTATCTTATTTTTGCTTATTATTACTCTTAGTTGCATTAATCTTTATTTTTTAAAGGATAATTATCTTTTTAGAAAGAAAAAACTACCTTATAAGACTATTTTACTTCAAAAATGATTACCTAAAGCGATGATTACCTGACACGCGCGCTTTCTGAAGTTCTAAGACACGTACTTGAGCACTGCTAAAATAAATCATCCCTAATAGCTTCGCCAATATCACTGCCCGTTTTCAATTTAAAAAAAAGCAAAACAAAAAACACTAAAGCAATTTTGGTGCATGCACAAATGCATAGAAAGTCTTCAGATATAATAGACCGTACAAATATGTATTTTAAAATAAAATGTGCAGCAACTATGTAAACAAATTTGTTAAAAAAAGATCTATACTCCGCATTGTATCTGGTTTTAAGCTGTGCTGAGTTAAGAGAATCTACTAGTTAATTTTTCACCACAAAGACTTAGAATTTTCGGTAAATATACTGCATTTTCACGTACGTAAGTTCTGAGCAGGGAAGTTACTTCATAATAATCACGTAAATAAAAGATCCATATCTTACAAAGACTCTGGTTCTAAGTTGTGCGAAATTAAGGGAATCTATTAGTTAATTTCTTATTAGAAAGATTTAGATTTTCGAAGTAGTATACTATATGATATTAGAAAAATTTGGAATTTTCACGTAGAGCGCAGCTTAGAGTACAGCTTCCAGCTTAGAACCTACGTACACGATCACGTACGTAGGTTCTAAGCTGAGAAGTCACTATATAATAATCTCGTAAACAAAAGATCCACGCACTGCAAAAACTCTGGGGTTTTAGTTGTGTGAAATTAAGAAGATTTACTAGTTAATTTCCTTACTAGAGAGATCTAGCATTTTAACGTCGTATCTTGCAGTCATGTACTCAAAACCAGTGCAGCGCAGTATCTACTGGCAATTTCCTACGTGTACAGAGTTTGCGCAGAACATGCGTACGTGAACGAGTGGAATGCAACGCGTAAGTGCTAAATGTCTGACAAATGTCGAGTTACTTACCATTTGGTTAAGAGGCCCATATCCCCCTCTCTGCTTCCAGAGTGGAACGTAATCAGTGCAGTTAGTTTGATAGGGTGGGGGAAGAAGATGTTTTTCATTCTTAAATGAAATATTTAAACACTTAGAAAAAGACTAATTTTTTCTACT
>NC_092209.1:57924473-57931804 GCF_043381705.1 Parasteatoda tepidariorum
ATATATTTTTATTTTTCTTTTTTCTTGGATTTCCTCTTTTTTACTTTCTGACTACTCTCATCCCTGTATATGCTTATAATTTTAATAAGTTCAAAGTGTTTCAGTAGTAAATACTGTATTGTTCCTGACTATTTAATGTTTCTTCATTTGTGGTGTTTTTTATTGTAACATCTTCAAAGACAAAAGCATTTTGTTTTGATTGAAACCAATATTACTTTTCCTATAACGATATTCAAAAATATGCAGAATTTTTAATGGGGGCATATTTTTTGTAGAATAAAACTTGAGAAACTTTTAATTTTAAATTAACCACATAGATTTTATCTTTTATGAAACATTTTTTGTTTTAATTTTTCTATCTTTTTCCAATTTTAAGTTTGCTTTTGAACATCGTAAAAAAAAGCAGAGATTTATAATACAGATTATTTTTTTACTGTTCAAAATTTAAGAGAATATATTTAATATTAAAACTAAAAGCATTTTTCAAGTAACATTTGTGTAAAATTGGTTTGTAATTAACTTTTTTAAATTTTGAATTAAATAGCAAGATATTTTAATATAATGATAACCAGTGGTTATATAATGTGAAGATATAATGTTAAAAGAAGAACTAACTATAGTAATCTTAGTGTAATGTATTTAAATTAAAACTTTTAATAAAATTTTCTGTATTCTGATTATTTTTAATATTCTGGATAAAAAGATTTTACATTTATTTGAGATGGTTTGATGGTTGGATTTATTGGGAACTTTATTATTGCTTTCCAAACTTAGTCTGGGGTAATTTAACAGTAGCTTGAATAGTTTGATTGTGTAACAAATTAAGTGGCATAAAATTTTAATTAATATAGTGATATTTATACATTATAATTATTTTTATGTTACAGGAGATTTGTTAGGTCCTACTGTTAATAATTTAGATAAACTGCTTAGAATGCCTCAAGGCTGTGGTGAGCAAAATATGCTGAATTTTGTATGAAACATTGTTATTACTAAATACTTAAAACGAGTTAACAGACTGACTCCTACAATACAGAAGAAATCTCTGAATTTTATGGAAAGTGGTATGTATTATACTAACTTTTAATTTCATTTTTAAAACACTGAAAAAATATAAGTTATCTTTATCCAAACATTACACTTACAGGTTACCAAAGAGAGTTGACATACAGAAGAAATGATGGTTCTTTCAGTGCTTTTGGAAATAATGACAAAAATGGAAGTACATGGTGAGTTATAATTTAGCAAAATCTTAATTTTTAAAAGAAATCTGAGTAATAATATACCCATGATTATTAAAAATTTACAGGGTGTTTATAAAGTCCCAGACCCATTTTGATGTTTAATAACTCATAAAATAATAAAGATAGATTAAAATTAATAACATAAATGGTTAGATAGACTCAAAAAGTTTCATGACCCTTGTCAATGAACTTCCACGTGTGCCCCCTTCGTCGCACCGAGAATATCAAGTGGATAGTCAATTTCACGCCAGGTAGCGGCAAGCATGCCGACATCCACAGAGGCTATTGCAGCTGTAATTCTAGCTTTTAGGTCATCAATGTTCAACAAGATCCTCCTGTAACAGATGCTGCTTTTGGATGGAGGATCTTTTTGGTAAATTCTTCTGCAATATCTCTGTGCTTGCACTATCGATTTCGTTTCTATGAACCACCATAAAATCTGTGCTTTCTTTTTTGTGGTGTATGCATTCTCCTTAATATCCGCTCGAATAAAAAATCGCATAGAAAAGTACTACATAGAACAAACACATCAAAAGTAAACGTAACATTGCAATAGTTGCCAAAAACAAAAGAGAGAAAAATGCAATTGAAAAGCAGATGATATTTAGAAAAGAACAGATATTTAGACTGGAAAATGAAATTATCTGAAATTAACCACACACGCAGACTATATTTACAAAAGTAAAGATATTCAAACCTGAAAAGGAAAATATATGAGTTATTCTATCAGTAAATGCCATAAGTTTGTTTATATCTTCATTATTTTATGAGTTATTAAACATCAAAATAGGTCCGGGAATTTATAAACACCCTATATTATAATAATTAACTAATGCACATAGGGTGCATTTTCAACTTAAAAAGCTTTTAAGATATGGTGAAATACACAAAATAAAATTAACATTAAGTGGTTCAAACTTTCAATCGCTCTCCTGACCAAACTATTGGGGGGCATATTTTCCATATTTAGTCTACCCCCATACTTTCAGGATCAGAAATTCAATTCCATATAAAGAAAGGTACGTTTATGCAGAGAAAAGACGCTTTTATATTTGATTTTGTAACTTAAAATATAGTCTGCACTAACCAATCATCATATTTGTGGTCTCTCCCTTCATGAAAATCCGATCATTAGACCTAAAGTTATTCAGAGTAATTAATGTTTTTTTCTCTTCCTGCGGTGTGCATCCAGCAGTCAGTAGATACAACTGAGAAAAAAACCTCATAAATCAAATTGTTTTTATATTTAAATTTTTTTTTTACTGTTGAGGTGATGTTAGGTTTGAAGTTTCTTAAAAAAATTTTACATAGTGGGAATTGTGAATCAAAAAACATGCTATAAACAATATTTTTAAATGTGTGAACCGTTAGATTTGTAGTTAGCTTAAGCATTCAAATGTAAAGTGCTGTTTTACTTTATTTATTTAAGGTGATAAATTAATATATCATTTTGATTTATCGTAAATTTTTAAACTCCTTAGGCTTACAGCATTTGTAGTTCGATCATTCCACCAGGCTAAAGAATTTATGGAAATTGATGATGGTGTAATGACTTCTGCATTAGAATGGTTGTCCAAACAGCAAAAATCTGATGGTTTGTTTGATGAACCAGGAGAAATTCATCATAAAGCAATGCAGGTAAAATATTTTGAGTGTTATTTTCATCAATTTGTATTAATTTATGTACTGTTGGTGTTTCATTTAATGCATAAACTTGACATAAGGTTCTTGAGATTATTTCAATTAGCAGTTTGTGCATAGCAGAATACTAAATTTGTGTTAAAATGTAATGGTAATTTCTGTAATAAAATAAGTGTTTTTGCACAATGATATTTTTCCCGCTTTTTGTAAGAATTTCCGTTTTTTCAATTAATAAAATGTAAAATTCTTCCTTTTAAAAAAATAAACTTCTGTTTTTTCGAATTCTTGAAAAATATTTAAATTTTTTACGTTATCTCCTATTTATGTAAACACTATTTAAAATTACATTTACAAGATTTTAAATTACGCATCGTGATTCGTATTAACGGAATTAAAAATTGCATGCAATTTGAAACTATGTATCACGTCACATATTCAGGTGATTTCAAGTTTCGCATTGAGATTTTATAATCACAGAAATTAAAAATCAGAGATTCAACCATGCAATAGAAAAAATAACATGCATAAAAAAAAACATGCAATATTTACACTATTTTGTAGTCAAGAGATTTAAAAATCACACACTGGGATTCATATTTACATTCATAATATTTTATTGATACATCTTCCTACATCTTTTTTTCTTGCTTAAATTTCCGGTATTTTTTCAACACTTTTCAATACAATACAATACAACATACAAAAACTGGTCTTTTGACCCGTTATGGTATGATTAGTGTTAAGTATCACCTCTAAATAACGACAATCTCGGAAGACCGAACATATTTTAATGGAACTAAACTTTTTTCATAAGATTTACTTGAGGACCAACTTCTGAACAGCAATTTTCTGAACAATGGCCACGCGCTGCAAGCATGAATTTCAATTAAAAGTGAATTTAATCACTCTTTTTTTTCATTTATTCATCTCTAGTTTGCAATAATTTTAATTGGTCACTACTTAATATATTATCACTCAATGGATATCTCATTTCAATTATTGTTTGTAAGAATTCTTTCATACAGAAATCTATCATAGTAAGTGGAATGACAGTTTCATTCCACCTACTCAATCTGGGGTCTGCATGAATTTTATTTATCCTACTCAAATGGGTGTCTGCATGAATTTTATTTAAGTTTTCTATAGTGAAAAAGAAATAAACCCCAGAAAGTAAGCTATACTACATTATTGAAAAAATACTCAAATCAATGCCACTTAAAATTAATAGTGATCGCGATTAGATCATTATTTTAGTTAATGTTTTCCTTTTTTTTAATCTTTTACATAATTGATTGGTTGATAGCACTGAAAAACAGCCACCTAGTTATACTGGTCTCATAGGCTCAGTCTCGCAAGGGACCTTTGCTCAGAGATTTAACTATAGCTTTGTTAGCAAAACTAAATTTGTGTTCAGCTCCCCAAATGCAGAGACCTGTAATTTATCTGAAATAGAAATGGAAATCTTAAAATTTGACAAAACTGACCAAGTACTTAGACAATAACAGAAAATGATGAAATTGTTATATTTTTTGCTCCTATTTGTTATTTATGAAAATTTTCTTCTTATAAACTAAAGTACTTATTATTCTACTTTTTAAAGCTAGTAATAATTGCTATGGAGACAGTGTCTGTAGATGACTATTTTATTTCTGTTCATTTATTTAAGAAATTTTAGCTGTATGATAAAATAAAGTGAAATTTTTTAAGTCTTCCCTAAATATCAATACGATCTTTTAAAATGTTTGATACATTATTATTTAAATATTGTATTATTATTTGATACAATCTTTTATCTCAAGTTTAAGTAGTTAGAAAAGCTTTGTGTAACTTAATTAGTGTTTCCATTGTGTAAATAAATTTGGTGTAATATTTGTTTTTACTGTTAGCATTTGCTCCTAATTTTCCAAAGTTTGTTTTGTTGTCTTAATATATTGTCTGAAATTATTGCTTTGTCTAAAATTCTTGTAGTGATATCTCATTTAAAGTTTATCATTAATTTAATTTTCTAATCTCAATTCAGTTGATACCATCCACTGGCAAAAACCAAAGGACAACTCAATGCCTTACTATGAGCCTCAATCCCAAGACGTAGAGATGACTGCTTATGCCTTGTTGACATACTCTGTGCGAGGAGATGTTGCCGGAGCCTTACCCATTCTTAGGTGGATGATCTCCCAGCAAAATGAGTATGGAGGCTATTCTTCCACTCAGGTAAGTCTTAAAAGTGTTATTTTTACATTATATCTATCATCCTTTGTTGCCTTCGGCAAAGTTTGGATTAAAAATTTTCTGAATAGCAACTGTAAGAAGATGCTAAAATTTCTCTAATTTCCTATCCTTCTCTAAAATGTTATTTACTTCATACCTAATATGCCATGTAGCCTTCAACTAGGTCTGGGTTAAAACTTCTCAAGTATTTTCATTGCACATTTGCATTAAATTGTTTTATATCTAGCACAGTGGTGTGATATTTGCTTCAGTCCATATTTACTACTACAAAACAAGCATTGTACTAATCGGAGGATGAATCGTATTCGGATACATCGGATAGTGGATCGGAGAATGACTTATTAGTACATTACACAGAGAGTAACTCAGTTGAAATGTACCCTGGGAAAGGTCTAATAGAAAAGAACATTTGAGTTAAGGATTAGTTTGTATTTATAGCCTTTTTGGACTCAAACTCAGCCTCCAATTAGAACATTCTAAATGCATGCAGATGTAGAAGAAAGCTGCTTCAAATAAATGTGGTTAGTTTTTTTTTCAAGCAGAATTTTTAGACATATTATAATTAAGCATACATGTGCTTCTTAGTAAAATTAATCACATATCCAAAACTGCATTAGCCCCCAAAGATTCAAAATTATGTAGATTCTCTTTAGGCTAGGAATAAAGTAATTTTTAGTTAGTTTTATAATGCGGATAAATTATCCATATTGTGTTAGCATACTATTTTGTAACTGCAACAACAAGTGACGGAATAAAACTATTACTGAGAATAATCGAACAATTAAAAGGCTTTGGCCAATGTAATATGTCTCCTTTTCACATTGTTCAGATTAGCAATTTTAATAAAACAGAATTTCCTTTTATGCAATAAATATTTCTTTATTTTGTGCTGTTATCTAGTGCAATTTTTAGAAACTTCTGAATTACCTTTCTAGAAATAATTATGTAAAAAGACCACTTTTGAAAAAATTTAGCTTATTACTGTATTCTCTAAGGACTTGTATGATAAAATTTCTTTTATGTATTTGAAATACTTTAAAATCACATTATTGCCAACAAGACTTATATTTTTGACTAATATATAGGAATATTTTTAAGTTACAAAATATTTTTTCATTTTAGGACACAGTCGTTGGTATCCAAGCCTTGGCTTCTTTGGGCGTCAGACTTGCTTCAGCTTCAATATCTATTAACATCTCTTACAACTTCAATGATATGCAGAAAACATTAAGCATTAATTCTGATAATGCCATGGTGCTTCAAAATGTTATTGTAAGTTACTTTTTTATTAAAATTTTTTTAGTGTTACCTTTTTTTTTCAAGAATTTCATATATATTTTTTCCATACCAATAGTTACCTTCTGATGTCAGATCTGTTGCTCTTCAAGCTGAAGGTTTTGGAGTTGGTCTAGTTCAGGTGAAACTTTAATTTTCTAGTCGAAATATTTAAAATTTTTCTGAAATATGCATTTTTAAAAAATTTTTTATTAGTGATGGAATGTGAAGTGTTTAAAAAATAATAGTGATGAAATGTACATTTATTTTTAAAAAAATGTTTTTAATGATGAAAGATTTTGAACTTAGTTTACTGCCAGTGATAATTTTTTGTGTGGATATTCTGGATCCTTTTAGTGGAAAAACCTTAGAAATAAATTCTAACTAGTTCATCAATTATTCATACAGTGAAGGTTACCAACTGCAAAAACTTATTCATAAAATTTAATATTTTTACTTTTTGCACCAAGAACTTTTAATGTGAAATTTCGTTTTTATTTTCGACTCCTTTGAGTATTTGGTTAAATTTTAAATTTTTGTTTCCTGAAATGTGTGTTCCTTTGTCTTCTGGGTTGGGTTAAAAATTGCAAAATTACGGAATCAAACAATGATAGCCGTAAACTCAAAAATGTGTCGGCTGTTCCATGCTGGTTATAAAATAAAATAGTATGCATGAATCACAGCGGCCAAATATGAAGCACTGCCTTCCATTAAGGTGATTAAAGGCTAAATACCAGTGATCAGGGCCGGATTAACCTATAGGCACACTAGGCACGTGCCTAGGGCCTACGAAATTCAGGGGCCTACGAAAAACTTGGGAGAAAAAAACTTGTTGACAAAAATAATTTAGCTTTAAAAACAACAAGTGTATTTTGCACAAAATTATGAAGATACAAATAAAAATATAATATTTTTCGGTAATAAATTATTTTGCAGAATCTT
>NC_092209.1:57931826-57943830 GCF_043381705.1 Parasteatoda tepidariorum
AATTCCGTTGATCTTGCCTTGTTCCGGGTTTTAATATTTATGCTAGTGCCTTTTTTAACTATCGTTTCGGTTCGATAATTTTCAAGTGTTTTTATTTAGATTAATAAGTTTTCCTTTTATTTTATTGTTTCCCCCCGTATAATTAGGTATGAAATATATTGCGTTATTTAATCATTGGTTTTGTTTATATTAGTTAACTTAGGAATTGTAATTATTTTTAAAAAATAAATATGAGAATTTTGTATCTTTTAAACTTGCTTTTCTTGTCTAAACTTGTAAATTTTTTTATTCTTTTAAATGTTATATTTCTACCATTTTTTTTCTCTTTAAAGTTAGGAGTACCTTTCTTTTTTCTCTTACTTTATGCATTGCACTTTTTCCTTGTAATTCGG
Source organism: Parasteatoda tepidariorum (assembly GCF_043381705.1). Classification (NCBI taxonomy): domain Eukaryota; kingdom Metazoa; phylum Arthropoda; class Arachnida; order Araneae; family Theridiidae; genus Parasteatoda; species Parasteatoda tepidariorum. The sequence continues at coordinate 57,932,219 of NC_092209.1, forward strand.
GTTCGATAAAGCATCGATTAACGACACTTTTTGGTCGATCCAGAAAACTGGGAAATTCAGACATCCGGGATAGCGATGCTCCCGATTATCCCGGATAATTGGTTCTCTACTGTATAAATATTTCTTGTAATTAATCTCACTATCAATTTCACTGTTTTCTTTGTTGTATTGTTGATGTGAAGTGTTTACATAGTTATCGATCGAACTAATCATAATGGTATTATCGATATCAACTGCAATATCGGCAGTATGTCGGTATTGCAGATAAAGTTCGATAAACAAATTCGTAAATTAAAATCCATATTAATAAAAATGTTTAAAAAAAATAGGCAAGAAAATTTTAGCATATATTTTGAAAAGAGGGGAGGAGGGGAGGGCCCAAAAACGGCTAAACCTAGGGCCTACGAAAGGCATAATCTGGCTCTGCCAGTGATAATAGACTGTTAAAAATTCTGTCCCTTGCTCCCACTGACCACAGTGCTTTACAAAATATCCTCAGTGGTGGACGGACATCGTGAGTTAGAATGTTCTTGCCATCGGACTAAACCTGACTGGTTTTTGCGTATTTCTTCCATTTAACACAAATACAGGCTAGTTCCATCTAAAAGTTTGCTATGTAATCTAATTTAACAATGCTCATTCGAGAGGCTCCTTTGTCTTCTGAGTTGGGTTCAAAATTAACAGACTACGCTGTTGAACATTAGTAGTTGTAAACTCATAAATAGGTTAGCTGTTCAATCGTGGTTATAAAATAAGTAGTATGCATGCCAGCCAATTATAACCATTTAATAAAGTTACATTTTCTGCTTTCTCAATAAAGTGTTCATAAGCTAAATAATTAAAAAAAATCATTGAGCACAGAAAGTACATGCAAACAACTACAAATTATATGTAATGAAAAGTATTCCATTAATCATAGTTTTGAAATGCAGGTCACATGGTCATACAATGTTGCTGTTACTGATGTCACTCCAGCTTTTTCATTAAAACCTGATTTGGGCAAAGCCTTCACCGGTGATTACATGGAGCTAGATATTTGCACTCGGTAATATTTTATTACAATTTCTAATGTCATTTTGTATTTCATGCTTTAAATTTTTTAATATACTTGGCATAAAAAAGAATTTTGGGTAAAAATTGAAGCATTAGTCACATATTTTTAGGTATTAGTACACTAGGCATTAGTCACATATTTTTAGGTATTAGTACACATTTGTCCTGATATTTCCGATTTTCTGGATATTTAATAAATTCTGATTTTATCTTTTTTGTTTTGAGGCACCTAATTGTGTGCGTTTAGAGAATCCAATTTTCTAGAATACAAATGCAATTTTTTTAAAGAAAAATAGATTTGAAGAATAAAAGGTTTTGGATATTTGATGCAACATCTTTTTTTATTTTAATTAATAATGCTAGTAAAAATTGCAAAATTTTGAGAGTTCCAATTTAGGAACTGTCAACTAATTATAGGCATGGTTCAAGCATTTACCATTAACACATTGCTTCAATTTCTTTGAATTCATTTTTTATAAAAAAAAAAAAAAAAAAAAAAAAAAAAAAAAAAAAAAAANTTTTTTAAAAAAAAAAAAAAAAAAAAAAAACAGTCAATTAACAATTTTGAATTATCAAAATTTTTTGGTGATGAATTCAGGGGCCATATGCTTATTTATAATTTTAATCAAATGCAGTAACAAACAGGGTTTGAAAAAACCCGGGGATTTTTGAAAAAACCCAACCCGCCTGGGTTTTATTGAAAAAACCCGGGGAAAATTGGGTTTTATTTGAAAAAACCCGGGGAAAATTGGGTTTTTTCATTTAGTGCTCATAAATTTTACTGTGAAATTATTTTTATTTATTAAATAGAGTTGTATAAGTAAACACTAAAATTTCATCTGACTTTTACTTGTAAAAAAAGTAAACTGGAATAAATATTTAATGGTCTTCCATGTTTTTATAATACGATTAATAGAAAGTGAAATTAAAATTACGTATAATTATAAAGAGTATCAGTTACTTGTCCCTTTTTTCAAATATTTAGATAAATATATGCATTTTTAGATACATTTTAACTTTATAGTTTCAAAAGACAAATTAGTCTTAAAATTATAAAAAAGCATATCTAAAAAGTTATAGCTTATTTTTTTAAAATCAGAAATAAAACTTTAAATTTGTTTATTGTTGTTTAATGTATCACTTAATAGAATTTTTTTTTTTTTGTTTGCTTTCAATATTTTTAAGCATGATTAAAAGAAACAAAATAAATTGTATTCAAATGAAATCTTAAAAATAATATTTAAAAAATCTTAAAAGTAATATTTTAATTTTTAACTGTTTTTTAATTGTGATAAACTTTCTCCAAATAGTTAAAAATTGTCAGCAGATGTTAAGAGTTAACTTCAAAAAAAGTTCCATTTTTTTCTTTATTATTATTATTATACAACAGAATCAAAGTGTCTACATTTCTCTCTTAGATGGTGATACACTTTTATGAGTTTTGTAGCTTTATCTGTTCCTAATCTATTTCGAAGTTTACTCCGCACCAAACCGAAAGTTGAAAAGTGTCTTTCGATAGAGACAGAGGATGCTGGTGTTGAGTGCAAAGAGAAAAGAAATGACAGAAATTTTGTGGAAGCTAGGAATTTTATTTATTTATTTAAATTTTTTTTTTTTTTGCCATAATTTTCCACTATTTTTCAATGAAAACTGTTGAATAACAGTGTCAAGCATCATTGATTTTGGAAAGTATTCAGGATCGGACATTTTGAGTGCCATAACACGTGGCAGAAATTCTGGATGTTGCCTAGAAAGACAACTGCTAATTGGTCTTGTTCATCATTTAAAAATTGTCCACTTGTTTCGGGATCCAGGATGCATATGCTAATAAATGATGTGGCTGAACAGCCTAATTGAATCTTTTTACAAAATGTTTATGGGGTTCTAATTCATCACATGATAGTAAGTTAATTCATATTTCAACAGCTTCGGAAATTGAAATGTTTTCTGGTTGAAGCTTTTTTAAAGCTTAAGAAACAATTGACATCTGCTTTTCCCAATTGATAGTTTATTGGTAAAGCCCAACATTATTTAATATTTTTGACATATTATTATTAGATTCATTTTGATGTTCAAGAACAATCTCTTCATATTTATGGTAATTATTGGCAAAAGCTTTTACATGCTCACAATATGAATTCCACCTAGTATCATTTGGTCATTGGGTCATCAAGCAGTTTTTTTCATTTGCCCATCCATGTGCTTGATGTACATTTCTAAAATATTTGTTAACTTCAACGATGTGTCCAATGATAGTATTAGGAGATACTTCCCTTTGAACCAAATTAAAAAAAAAACAACACCAAGTGGGTTTTTTCAAAGTGGGCCCACTTGGGGAACCCTAGTTATACGTATTTTATATTAAGTTTAAATAATGCATTATCACTAATACATATTTGAAACTTCTTTATTGTTAAGTACATTACGTTTCATAATTTTTTAAATTAGGAATTGTAAAATATAAAAGGTAGTAATATAAAAGGAACAAGTTTATTAATCTTTTTGTTTTCACACACATTTATTTACTATATTTATTAAACATATGGATATTACCTATTATAAAATTATAATCTGCAAATATTTATAATCAGTAAAAACTAAAATTTCATCTGACTTGAGTTAAATAAAAAACTGTAATAAATATTTAATGGTCTTGCAAGTTTTTATAATAAGGTTAATGGAAAGTGAAAGTAAAACTACGTATAATTATAAAGAGTATCAGTTACTTGTCCCATTTGTTTTCAAATAATTAATCCTAGGAAAATGATTTCATTTCTCGATAAATAATTTTAAAAAGTTCTCTTATAAAGAGTTTTAGCTTTTTTTTTTTTTTAAAGCCAGAAAATAAAACTGTTTAAATTTTGTTAATGTATCACTTGGTAAAAAAAGAAAAAAATTGTTTCTTTTCAATTATTTTAAACATATGAATTAATAATAATAACCTGTTTATTAATATATAAAGCATGCAACTATATTTGAAAAATTGATCTTTTCAGAGTATATTATTTAAATTTTTATTTGATTTAATATCATTAAAATATTACTTTTTGAAAAAACCCACTTGAAGTTTTCAATAGTACCTACTATAAAATTATATGAAGATTCGAGTTTCTTTTACTTTACTAATATAAAAAACTTAATCATATAAATCATGCAACTCTATTTGACAAATTTATGCTGCACAATAAATTATATAAAAGTAAATGCGAAACAATAAGTTTTAGTAAAAAAAAAATATTTTTTTTTGTTGAAAAAACCCACTTGGAAAAAACCCACTTATCGTTCCAAGTGGGTTTTTTCAAGGTGGGCCCGCCCAATAAAACCCGGACGGGTTTTTTCAAAGTGGGCCCACTTGGCGAACCCTGGTAACAAATCTTACAGTGTGGGGTTTAATAGTTTCTCAAGTATTAAATATTCTTTTACTAGTGATATTAAAGATGATAGTTTCATAATGAACAATACAACACTCATATCATAGAATTTTTACATAATGAATTGAGGAATCATCTTTCAAAATTATTTTTGTGCAAAATTGTTAAGTAGCATATTCATTGCGTTTTCACTTCAATATTATTGAATCTCACTTTAAAATTATTTGATCAAGGAAATGTTGAAGTAGATAACAAATATTGGTTTGAGGGAATAGTTCAATAATTGATACTGGCTGTTTTTTTATGCAACAATATTATAATTTTTTCTCTCCATATATTGAATTGAAACTAATGAAAGTTGTTCCGTATTGATAAAATTATGCTAGAAACTCTTAACTTTCTGTTCTTCACAAAGTATTCTGAAATTAAAAATATATTCCATTGTTCATTTGTGATAAAAATTTGTTTGTATAACTTAAATACATCAAATTATACTTTTAATTCTTATTTTGCCATTTGCCTTTTAGTAGTTTCAATACTGTTGTAAAAATGTCCTAATATTTTTGCAAAATGTTGCCAGATTATTTTAGTCCACTAAAAAGTCTTGTATATTTGAATATATCTTAAATTTGTGTTGAAAATACTAAAACTTTCCTGTTAAATTAAAAATTTAGTTCCTTCATAGCCTAAAATCTATTTATGTATAATTTTCTGATTTAATTGTATAATACTAACATGTTTAAGGTAGTAATTTTTGTTACAAAATTCATAAGCGAGTAAAAATTTAAAACTAAATTCAGTATCAAATTAAAGCTTATGTAAGTAATTGTAAAAAGAAAATTGTGAACCTTTTTAAACATTTTAAATCATATTTTTAATATAATCTTTATTACACTCTGCTAACTACATGATTTAATGCTTACAATTTAATTTTCAATAATAAAATAGATTTTTCATACATTGCAGAGAAAAATTAAATATTTAGAAAAATTTGGTTGGGTAAAAATTTTAAAAAAAATTATACTAAAAATTTTTTTAAGGGGAAGAAAAGTTTTTCAAAGGTGTCCATTGGTTGCTTTGTTGTGTGATGTAACAATCTTATATTACAATTTGCTTTGGTTGGAATGCTATAATTTCTATTTTGTGTAATTTTATCTTCTTATATAGGAAATAATTATCTCTGCTTTTGTCATAAATGTTTTCTTTTTTATAACAGTAGTTTGAATTTTGTTCATAAATAACAATAGATAATTTTAAATTATTTCAGCTACAAAGAGAGTGGAGCTAGTAATATGGCTGTAATGGAAGTTGGTCTTCCTTCTGGGTTTGAGGCTGATACAGAAATTTTACCCATGATAAAGAATTTAGACAAATTAATGAGAGTTGAAACAAATGAGGGTGATACCAATGTTGTCATATACTTTGACAGGGTAAATTTTCTTTTTGTACAACTTTAATACCTGATCTTGAATTTTTATTATATGAAATTTTTATTATCTTAAAGTATAAACTTCGATGTTAAATGTTATTATTTTATGACCTAATTTTAATATATTGCAAAATATATTAAAATTAGGTGTAGGGAAAAATTTCTCATTTTAACTAAAACACTTTAAGAAAAATTTAAATTAAACACAATTATATATTTAAACACAAATTATATATTTTGTAATAATTATTATGAAAGGAGTGTTTATACGTTTCAAACACTTAGAAATAAGTTTGGCCATCACTTTATTTTTTCAAAGAACTTAAAATCATCGCATATTTGGCTTGTTATTCTATCTTATCGATAAGTCATTTCAATTGTTTTATTCCTGCCCAAATAAGTTTTCAATTAATAATACCAATATTCTTCGTAACTTTAATATGCATCATGATTTTGAGCAATAGATTACAAATATAACGTTAATTTAAAGTAATGTAAAAAAAATGTCAGTTATAATTTTTATATTTTATTTCATTTTTATAATCAAGGAAAAATAACTGAATTCTGCCTGGAAGACATGATTTATAATATGAGTGATATATATATCCATGAATTTTTTGTTAGATTGACAATGAAGTCTGTGTTCATGTCCCTGCTTTTAGAAGTCACAAAGTAGCCAATCCTAAACCTGTCCCTGTTAAAGTGTATGATTATTATGATTTATGTGAGTACTTTTTCTGTTTACAATAAAACTTTTCTTACTGTGATAAATAAAATTTATTTTAAATTAACTATATATAGATAATTCCCATAAATAGCATAAAATAAAATAAACAAAGGAGGTATATAGCAAAGTGTGTGTGTATAGGTAAATCAGTATTTGTTTGTGGGCAATTTAAGATATTTAAATGTCAAAAATTATTTTTATTCAATAAATAAAAAATGCAAAGCCTAAAAACTTCAAAACATTTCCTATACGAACATTAATTACATAATTGTAAAGATCTTGGAGGTAAAATGTGATTACCCACATTTTATAAGAAATTAACTACTTTAAATAATTGTACATAACAAAAGCTTTCATTCTGTTTAAGTAGATTAAATAGATATTTCATAATATAAACATCTGCACCAAATGTGGAAAAGGTTAAATAAGGAAACACGAAAAATATTAAAACAAAAAATTTAACAAAACAAATGAGTTGATTGAGGCTCTTATTTAGAGAGCTCTTTTTGATGATGCAACCTTATGTTGCAAAGAGAGTGCACTAAAGACAATGCTATCAATGATTTACTTTTAAAATTTAGAGTTAAATAACTTTTTGTTTTTCTAATTTAAGATAAAACAAGCATCTCAAACAAACTTCATCTTTTAAAGCTAACTAATTTTTATGATATAAAATATAAATGCAAAAATATTATTGTTTATTTAAAATAGCTTTATCATTCATAATTGGTAAATTTGTTTTTACGCATAATTATATCAGTTGGGATCATTTTTATAGACCTTAAATTTTATTCATCGATTTATCTTTTCACAACGTCAACAAAAGTAGCATATCCACACCAAGAAAATGACACTGGTTAAAATCTTTTGGGAGAAATCACGTACCTTCAATCGATAACAATTCTGAAGTCAATGGAGGTAACCTCTAACCACTACCAACCTCTATAAACGAACATTTTACTGTGGAATGGAGAGTGGTCGCTCCCGAGAGGTTTTATTGTATTGAAGTATTTGTTAACGTAATTTTTCATAAAGCATTAGCTTAATCTCTAAAGCAATCCAAAATTGATACATTTGTTGGTTGTTAGCTCTATTGCGTATAATTTAAATTTTTTTCTGAAAACAATAAATATTTTAAGTGCATTTTCTGTGTCTTAAGTATTAACCTTTAAAGTTGTTTCAAAGCAGTAATATAGATCTATTTCAAATATACATTTATATGTTTAATATATGAAAAGTTTAATATATAGCACAAAATTTTATACAATGCAAAGCCTCATGATTCAAAGTTTGTTCTGTATGAAAAAGATATTCTACCATATTAAAAAGAATAATTAACCTAAAATTCTATGTCAGCTAAATTCTGTGTTTAAAAAATCCAAACTTAAATGACAGTTCATTATACACTATATATTTTGTATTACAAATTTTTACATTTCATTCATTATTATTTTAGCCAAAAGTGCCAGAATGTTTTATGAATCAAAGTCTGTTACACTGTGCGAAGTCTGCGAGAGTGAAGATTGTGGCAGTAAATGCAACGAGCTTACAGATGGTGTAAATGCATCTTCAACACCCATATACAACTTATTCCTGATTGCATTGGCAGCTATGTTTACCTTTCAAATTGCAAGAGCTAATAATTGAGGTGATTAAATTGTTGACTTGAGCCATACAGCTGCAATAATGACAAAGCTTTTTTTAGCTAGAGTGGGATGTGTGTATGATCTGATATGGTGATATTTTTTGTATAGTTACATAACGACAGTGCCTACCGAGGAACTTCGGTAGGCACTTCAGATTTTATGAAAGTTTAGCTATCGTCAAACTATTGATAGAACTACGAAAAAGCTCAGTGCTTGGTCATTAACTTGTGGATTGTCATCACTACTGCTTTTATCGAGTTTTCTTTAAAGTTCATAATATCTAATGCTAACATTCCATACTTTGTGTTAGATCTTGGAATATTTCATATGTGTTGTCTGATTTTCCTTTGCAATTAAGATAATTTATTCATATTTTTTTAAAAATAACTATTGCATTCATCAGCATTTGTTTTTGTTATAAACCTTGAGTTATTACTCTTATTATTCTGGTGCATTTTGATCTTAAATATTTTTATAATTTAAATCTTTTTATTATTTAAAGTTAAATAATCATTTGTTGCTCGGCTTTCTCTAGTCATCCGTGCATATTTTGACACCAGACAAATAAATCAAGGTTTAGTTTTTCTTAGATATTTTGTGAAATTTAATTTTAAAATAGGCAGTTTTATTAAGTATTCTACATCTGGAATTCAGCCAAATTTTTTAAAATATCGATGCAATTAAAAATTTATGTTAAATCCGATTTTAAATCAACATAATATATTTTTCTGGAAAAATTGTTAATTTATGCCAATGAACTTTAATCATAGAAAGTTTTAATCCTAAAAACTTAAATTTTAAATTGTTGTATTGTACTTAAATTTTTAAAAATTACATTCTTGTCCATAGCTTATGTGCAATCTCCCAATTTTTGTACTTTATTATTCTTGGGAATTTTAAACAAGCGTCTGTACAATGTCCTTTCTTTTTTAAGCATTAAATGTGTGACTTTTATAAGAAGACATTGAATATATTTTAGCTTGTCATTTTCTTTTAATAGTCAAGGTTTTCTTATTCTAAAAATAATACTAATTGTTGCAAACAAAACCAAATGTTATTGAGAACATAACTTTTAAATATCAATGAACAGTTTGTGGGACTAATTGGCAGCTTTATTTGTAGAGACAAATTTCACTTGTTTTCCATTTTAGTGTAGATGAATGTGCAAATAATTAAGATGAGCTATATCATTGTCATCTTCAACTGTGATAAACTAAAAACCTTTATTTTCATACTCAAACTGTTTCAATATAAATTTAAAATTTTAGCCAAAGAGATCTGGTTTTAAAATTATAAAATTGTTTATGTTTTGACATTAAAGTTCATTTAAACTGTATATTTGCTGTTTCATATGCCTTTAAATATTTCAAAAAGTGATTTGTAATAAAATTTTTATTAAAACAGTTTTCATTTTTTTTTCTTTTTATCAACATCAGTTTGAATGCTAATGTAAAAGATTTTTAGAAGTAAATGGGGTTAAATGAATAAGTGAAAAGTGAGTGACTCAGCATTTTTTATACTACATGGTACGTGGCGTTTTTAAAAAATGCTTATTTTCGATATTTAAAAGCCCTTAAAGGTGCTTTTTTCATTGGGTGTTTTTAAAAGGTGCTTAATTTTCCAGGGTGCGTAGCGTTTGTAAAAAGTACTTAAAAGTGCTTTTTTGTGGATTTTGTTTTTAAAAGCTTTTAAAGGTGCTTGTTTCAACTGGCGTTTTTAAAAAGTGCTTTTTTTCCGAATAATTTTTTTTCCCCTTCAGCGATATCTGGTGGATGCCATGCATTTCATGAAAAATGAGGAGTTTGCTACGTAATCATTCACGCGGACTTCACGTCGTACCCACGTTATGACTTGCGCATACGTGCACATTTGAAACCGAAACCCGAGTGCTCCAATTCAGATAGAGAATATCAGATCCTTATGAAATTTTTTTCTTTTTAATTTATTTTAATTTTGTTCTTGTTTATTTTATTTTACTTCTAACACTTTTTTTGACATAGGGGGTAAGGGTACTTTTGTTCTGAGTTCAGGGTCAAGTTGAATTCACTCGGTGATGTGGGAAAGTACTGATTGTTTCGATTTACGCCCGTTTCTTTATGGGTTTTTTTTAAACGCTAAAACTGTTTATAAAAAGTTTTTGTTTTTCAATATCATTGATTGAATATGAATTTTTTGAGTGCTTCAAAATTTTTGTGAAGTGCTTGAAAAGTTTTTAAAAAGTGCTTATTTTTGATTCAAAGATTTGGCTATGCACCCTGTTTTCCCTTTTAAAAAATAAATTTTTTTTTTGCATGGCTGATTGTGCTCCAGAAAAAATCCAGATTTCCGGATTTTTTGCTAACCGTGATCCGGAAGTTTCCGGAGATCGAAGGTTCAGAGGTTTCAAAAAATCATTGATCATAAAAGTTTCCGGAAATCAAATTTTCAAAGGTGGAACTTAAAAATACAGTTTATTTTATTTGTTTGTAAGGGAGAGCCAAATAAGCTAATATTCTAGATAAATATTCATTTTTTATCAGTAAATAGTTATTATAATCATAAACTCAAGAAAGAAAGACGTATTTGTAAATTTTAATTGCTTCTCCAGGTCATCATAGGTATGTGTAAAATTTTAAATATATTTTAAGTAAACTAAGAAATATTGAGAAAAAGGAAAAAAACCTTGTTTAAATTTTTTCCTAATTTCTTGATTAAACTTTTTTTCAAATTTTTTTTTTACTCAAGAAATTTTCCAGAATTTTGACATGGGCTCACAATCACCCGTTTTTGTTACCATGTCGATTTTCGCCGCGTATTATGCAAAAGCGTGCTTTTCACTTTGTTCCATTCAACGTTTTCACAATTCACTTTGATGTACCGTCGGTTCATAGCGTATGAAAGCGCCTATCATTTTGCATGTTTATGAAATGCTCGAGTCCGTGTGTGCGTCTACTGAGCTGGGTTCAGTGAGATTATTGCCTTCTCATGTGCAACTCTGCTGCATTTTGCAAGATATTCTCAATTTCAGACATTTTCCAACCTCTTATATCAAACCGAAAAATCTCTCGATCATTATAACGGCTAATATAATCAAGAAAAAGAGTTCTTTGTCAGAAACTAGTTATTTTCTCATGATCATCTAAAGTCTTTGAAAATTATTTTGCTAACGTATGAAGTGCTTAAAAATATTTTTTGAGTGCTTAAAAAGTACTTATTTTTTGTTGAAAGATGTGGCTACGCACCCTGTTCTAAATAAAAGAAAAATGGCATAGCTTCATATCAGCACTTCCACCTCTCGCTTCAATGAGTCACGATAATCTAAGCGTACTTAGTTGAATTTATAATGAAATTATTTTAAAAAGATGAAACATATTCACCAGTCTTAAATATTTGATTACCAATGATGA
>NC_092209.1:57944330-57958589 GCF_043381705.1 Parasteatoda tepidariorum
TGGGTAGCTGAAGATCCCGGAACATTAAACTTGGGGCGATGATTAAAATCGTCTGGAGAATCTTTTGTCTCTGGACGATTCACGATATCGATGAAAATTTCCAATTCTATAGCTGAGAACAAAATATATAATTTAGGAGGTTAAAATTTCGAAATCCGGGAATTTTAAAATTATGGAAGGAACGAGATATTACCGATAATAGTAAAATTAAGAGTTTGCCTTTATGTTTTTCTTATAATTCCAAAACCGATAATGCTAGCATCTTGAAATTTAGACAGAAGGTGAAAGGGACAATTTAAGCCCCTAATCCTAAAAAAATCATTCAAAAATACTTGCTATACCGTCCAGTACAAATATTTGAAAAATGGAATTTCCTCATTGGTTGCCATTGTTTTTATGTCAACTAGCCATTTAAAAAAAATATTTATGTATAAAAATTAAACTGTTTTATCAAATATTTGGAAAGATGACATCATTGATGTCTGCTAAGTTATGGTTTTCATCATTAGTAAAAAAAAAAGTATTTACTGCGCGTTTTTTAATATTTAATTGCAGGGTACGGTAAAAGAAACTGGTTTAAAGTTATTGCCTCATAAAATAGAAGTTAACTAATTTATTTTTAATTTGTGTGTTCATTTCTTTTTGCTTATCACTTTGATTATAAAATATTTTGTAATATATCTTTTAGTGTACGCATTATTTGCTGGCTTTTACATAATGTCAAGCGAAACATTTGCTATTTTCGAGTTGTGTAGAATGAATGTGTGAAATCGTTCGTTTGCTCTGCTCTACAGAGAAACAGAGAGTTTCCACTAGAGCATGTAGAAAATTTATTTTAGGTACTTTAATTTCTCATAATTTTTCTTGTTCTTATTTTTTCTTAAATGATGAATTTACAATGTATTATCATGGATGACTTACACCGTCAATACTTTTAAACTAATGAAAGACTAAATATGGAAAAGCGTAACTAATACCGATCTTTTTTCTGTATATAGTAAAATTTATTATATGACAGAATAGAAAGAAATTATTAAAAATAGGGAAAAATTTTTTGCGTATAATAGAACTAAAATATGAAAAAAAAGAAGATTTGGAATCGATTAGAAATTTTTCTGTTTCAACATAAAGGCTACGGCGGAGGTTTGTTCTCGGTCAGTAGCCGCCAATATTCGTATAGTGGAAAATAACATTATACAGTCTCCAGGAAAGAATATACAAATTGTTTAGTAAAATTTAGATTTTATTAAGCATAATTGGTATTTAGAGAATGGTCATTTCTTCATCCAAAAAAAAAAAAGAAAAAAAGAAATCCCTTAAAGGGATGAAATCAGAATACCCTCTATTGAGAGATCATACAGCCAGAATATCATTTTCTGACTGTTGGAAATTGAGATTGGGGAGGCCCGTAAGGGCACTCCCAGTATCCACAAGTTTGAAATCAAAAGTGAATATAATTATTCTTAACGGTAATAGAAAGTATGGGTAGGAGATCCAAAATTGGCGATTTATCAAAATATACCATAGCCAAAACAAAGTCAACCAGCATATCAATATTGGGTTTAAAAGAACACCTTGGCGATCACGAGTCGCCAACAAATTTATGAGAATTATTACAACCATGCTACCGAAACATTTAGCGATTGCAAATTTAGAATAAAAAGTTAATAATAGATTTTTGTTTTCGATTAGAGGTGACGGTGAATTAATAAGTCTGCATTAGTAATGAAATAAAAAGTATCTGTTACATTGATCTATAAGAAAATAATAAATGTTTTATGTTCGTTTTAAAAGATTAAGTCTTTGATTTATTTTAAATATAATTCTATTAATAAAAATAAGCTTAAGTAATGAAAGATATTTTTAAAGGATAGAAAATAAATATGTAATGCCAATTGTGGCCTCACAAAGGCACACTGAGAAAAAATTTCAAAACGCTAACATTAATCAACTTAGTCTTAATTCAATAACTTTTATTAAAATGAAGCACACAAACTCAACTTTAAAACAATAAATCAAAAAGAATCACGCTGCGAATATAATCGTACAGATATAAATACGACAGCGATATGATTGTACAATATAATAGCAAATTATATAATATATTGTGGAGAGTCAACCAGGGCCTGATTTAGAAATCCTGCTACTTTAGGTCTCAGAACTATTAGATCCCACAGAGGTCATAACTTTAAACGTTTAAACCAAATTTACATGTTGCTTATTTACAGAATGCTCTTAAGTTTCTTATTACATTTATTTCACTTTCTATTAACTTATATTCTAATAACAATTCTATAGGAAATATACGCAAAAAATACATGTCTAAAATTTAGGGGGATCCAACAGATATGGGGACCCTAGTTTCAGGCTTCTTAGGTATTACGATGAGTCAGGATCTCGTTTTTAAGGTTTCTATACTACGATATACTGTAATTTAGGGGCACAACTTGCGTCAACTGTTCAAATCTAATGTATAAATTAACCGCTTCCTTTAAGTGTTGCAAGAGGAGATGGGGCCTTATATAGAAAGAGAAAATCCAATGAAAATTCAAAGAGAAAATTAAAAAAAAAACAGCGTCGTGATGACGTCAAAAAGGATCCCCCTTAATTATTAGCGTTCATGCTCAATACGCAATCGTTGTAAAGTTTTGACTTTCTAAAACAGTGGTTTCCAACTGGCGGCCCGGGGGCCGCATCCGACCCGCGAAGCTTTTTTTTTGTGGCCCGTGAACTAAAATATATTAGTTGTCATTTTTTTGCGGACAATTTTCGTAAAAAATCTGTATGGGAGTACAATCTAAACCAGTGGCTTCCAACTGGCGGCCCGGGGTTCACATCCGGCCCCTTTTTTTGTCTATATAATATACTAAAATATATTAGTTGTCATTTTTTTGCGGACAATTTTCGTAAAAAATCTATATGGGTTTAAAATAATTTTCTCGTCAGCAAAAACCAAATTTCATCGTTTCTGTGAAATTTAACATACCAACGGTGCAAAAAAAAAATTATTTCTCAGGTTTTGCATTGAAGGAAATATTTATTCAAATACAAAAATAATCGTGTATGTTGCTCTTTTTTATTTCATTTTTTTGTATTTTGTGAATATAATTTAGCATGAGTGTATCAGAAATTTTCTCGAAGAAATTCTCCGATTTAACTTTTTGAAACCACTCATTTTGGACGAAAATATTTACACACACATTTGCAAATTTTAAATTTAAAATGTAAATATCTATTCTATGGTGGTTGCAGCAGACAAACCTCAATTTTGTCATTGAGCATTCTGTGTACTAATATGCAAGTTTTAATACCAACCTTTTTAGAGTTTTATATTTTAACAATTAGATATCTGCTGCACATTAATTGTTTAATACATGGGTGCACATTGTAACCCAAATTTTTTAATATGCAATTAAATATTTTTAAAAATCTACTTCTTATTTTAATTTGTAATTCAATACTTTTTTTTGAACAACTTGGTAAAAATCTGACTGTAATATTTAATGTTCCTTCAAACATAAATGAGTCCTACATAAAATTTTGATAAAGTTGTGGCCCGCCATTTGATTTGTGTTTTTAATTGCAGCTCCCGGCCTCATGTAAGTTGGAAACCCCTGATCTAAACTATACATTAAGGGCCTTTTTTTCTGAACATCATGCAAACTAAGTGGAAATGCAAACATTTTGGAATAGTTGTACTTTACTCACTATCAGTTTTCTTGATATGTTGTATTTTTCTGTTTGGATCTCCCCACACTGAGTTTATCGTATAGCAGAAATTTGGAGTGTAGGTGTCACTCCAGTATGAAGCGATTATGATATTATTCATGCTAAAGCAAAATATACAAAAGATATTAAATGAGGATTTTATAAATACAGATATCTCTTCTGGTTTATTGAAAATAGATTTTCTGTTGTGCGTGTGATTGGATAATTTTAAGAGCATGCTTTAAACTGCACTCTGAAAAAGGCAAAAATTCCTTCATTAACCTTATAAAAAATAAAATTATATACTATAGAATTTCATGTTGTAATCGATTTTGGTAATCGATTGTAATGGAAATCGATTAAAGTGATTGTTGGGTGCAAAACGATTTTGTGTATTTATCAACAAATTTCATTTAGGAGGGAGATAAATCATTCTCACTACTAGAGAAAAAAAATTCGAAAAAAAAACTTAAAATTGAAGAAAAAAAAATTACTCACAAGAATATTGTGCGAAAAATTTCAGATGAAAATTTTAAAAAATTCTAAAAAAATTCAAGAACTTTTAGAACTTTTGGAAAAATGAATGGCTAATATTTGTTTTAGGTTTGCAAACTGGAAACTTCCACTTAATCATCATTTCAAATGGGTATGAGTAAATATTTTTTCAGGGTCAGACAGGGTTGGATATTGAAATTTCTGATTTTTGGGTAGTTTTCGGGATCTGTCTTTAAATAAAACTATTAGACTTTTTATTTAATTTTTCATGTTGCGAAATTTTTTTCCCAAGTGTTTTTGAGTTTAAAACTGAAGGATTATCTGAAATTTGTGAAGAAACCCATCAATTTACACTCGGCAATACTTTTTGTGAAATGAGTGAACTCGATATGAAGGTTTAAAACTAACACCCTTCCTGGTAGTGAGATTTAGTCTGTATTTAAAATTTACTGATGGGTAGTAGGATAAAGGGTGAAACATACTCGTTGCTCATGCGATATATATGCTTCCGATGTAACCTTTTTACACTGTATTTGAATGAAATGACACCCAAGTTGATATACCTAATAGTTAAGAAGTTATTTAAGTTTTATATAGAATCAGAGAAAATTAAGACTTATACATATTTATGCGTCTGACAAGGAATACATCTCAGGCAAGGCAAGGGATACATCTCAGGCAACATCAGACAAATCAGATTTTTTATTTATAGCTTTTCCATAACTATTTCTGTGTCTAAATACTTAAATACAGGTCTTGCAGTTTAGGAGCACATTATGTAAAAGTTAAATCAGTAATAATTTTGAATGCAGTGCCTAAGGTATTTTAAAATGTATTTTAATTTGTATAAAAATACATATTGTAAAAAATGAAAAATATTTGCAATAAACGGTTTTCTCAAATTTAAAATTCTTAGTTAACTTGAACAATGTATCAGTAACAAATAATTTTTTGTCATGAGAAATAAGTTTTTGGAGAATTAATTTAAAATGGATTAAGCCAGTTTTGAAAATGAAATGTGTCAAGCAGTAATTGAACAAAACTATTTTCAACTTACTCGCAGTCGGTTTTGATTCCGCTACTTACAATCTTGCAATCAAAAAAATCAGACACAGGGATCCTTAATTCTTCCAACAATGTAGCATTCAAATCATGGTCTGCAAAAAAGTAGCTGTACCCTACTCCCTAAAGCAACAAAAAGATAGAGAAACTTAAAACCGTATTTATAATTATATATTTGTATTCTATCATACATATGCAAAATAGGTTTGAAAGAGAATAAAAGACTTGCGAATATATGTGAAGTGTGTGCAGTTAATGGAAAAATTACCTGAAAATCTTCGGGTAATTTATTGTCGATACAAGCTGCAGGAAATACATCGCATATGGATAGAAATGACATAATGCCTCGCGATGAACAAATCCTTCCTATTCGGCAAAGCTCGGGAGGTTTTAACCTATAATAAATATTAAATTAATAAGTATTAAGGCTCGATTGTGATGGAGTGTTCACCGAATCAGCTTTTGTTTCGTTTGAATTTATTAAGCTGAACATTCACTGGAATTTTCATTCTAAATTTATGGTAAAATAACCGAAAGCAGTCAGGCCATCTAGCAAACTGTAAAGTTTACGGTTAGGAACACTTCTTTGCTTTTAAGACTTTGAATGCGTTTACAACTAGTACGGTTAAAAAAACGTGAATAGAAATCTAAACGGTTTCTTGGGACTGCCATGTTTTGAAAACCGCAAAAGTGAAGTTCAACGGGACATTGGAATTAAGTTATGACAGACTTTTTGTTAGGTAATGGATATTGAAGTTATGTTTTGGTTAAATTGTGTTTTGCTAAGTGAGCAGTGAAACGTAACTAAGTTAGTTTATCTATTGGTGCTATCTATTACGACAGGTAGGAAATAGTGCATTTTTTTTAGGTTCAGCAGCTCTGTGATGCTGCCATTTGTGCGAGAATTAAAGTTTCATATTCCAATAGTACAGGGTCACCAATTGAGGAGTGCAGGAAGATGGAAACTCCTTACGTATTGAAGGAATGGAAGAAATGTTGCGTTGTCAACACTGGGATTTGAACGACCATTAGGCTGGACATGAGTTTGGCAAACAAACCCTCTCGGATAAAGTATGTACTCAGCAGCAAGCAACTGTGTGGTTTCATCAGGTATTCATCTCATAGTTATTAATATAAGATTATTAAGCACTATCTGTTGTGCTAGGCATTTGATGGGGGAAAATAAAAATATGATTTCGTAATCCTTAGCACATCGCTTTCCAGCTTTCGAAGAGCGTGCACTTGATTCTCATTAGCTAGGGGCATAGTTGGCACGGATAAAATGCTGGTTGTTAAGCCGTATGTGGTGAAAACAGCCAATAAACGATTTTTCACACGGTTAAAAGTGTGAATACCGTATTTTAATTGCTATTCAAGTCTTGATTGAATATGGTTAAATAGCAATTTAATAAATTTGTATTTAACAACTTTTTCCAAGAAATTTCTAACAGTATGACGGCACGAAATTGTTAAATTTTTTTTCAAAACTCTTGTTGTAAATCAAGTTCTGAAGAGCGTTAATTTTCCTCTACGAAAAAAACTTCTTAATGATCCCCTTTAATGAGTATCGTTAGAAATACTTTAAAAATAGGGTTTTTAATATTTTTACCTATGTGCCCCAGCAGTTAAGTACCAAAATTTCAATCTCTAAAAGAATTACGTACTTTAATGTTCAAGGTATACTGAGATTGTGTTTACCACTAATTGTCATTAGTTTAGAAAACTTGTTTTGGATGCAATTAAGGGACTTGAATGGGAAAATGTGATAAATTTAAAATCAACTGATCAAAACTGTAGGCGAGAGATGACTAAGACACTTAGAATAAGGAACATATAAGCAATACAAAAACTAAAAAAAGTCACAAACTAAATAAGCTAGTTATAAGCATTGAAATGGATGTAGAGGCGTTAATCAAAACAAAAAAGATTAATGTGTCAACATTACAATCTTTATGACCTTGTTCTATTTTCTATAGGTATAGTTGTGATGTTATAACTGCTGTAATATATTCCTGATTGAAGAATAGGAGTTACAGAAGACTGAAGAATAAGAGATTGAAGAATAGGAGAATAGGAAGTAGTGATAAGTCACACTTATGTTAACGGTTCCAGTTTATATCTATCTCTTACTTGTATGGTTTGTAGATAGATTCTTTACAAGTTTTCGGAATTTCACTTGATAACAATACTTCTAATGTCCTTCATAAAAATCATATGGTATGTGGCTTATAATTTTTTAATGTGTCTTATAATTTTTTACCCCAAATCATTCAATTCCTTTTATAAATTCTTAATTTATTTATGTAGTTCTTAAGTATTTGTAAGCTATAAGACACTTACCCGTTGGGATTACAAAATGTAATTCCAACGGAATAGGAAGAAAGAATAGGAAGTAGTGATAAGCCACACTTATATCAACGGTTCCAGTTTATATCTACCTTTTACTTGTATGGTTTTTAGATAGATTCCTTACAAGTTTTCGGAATTTCACTTGATAACAATACTTCTAATGTCCTTCATAAAAATCATATGGTATGTGGCTTATAATTTTTTAATGTGTCTTAAATGTTTTTGTCCCCAAATCATTCAATTCCTTTTATAAATTCTTACCTTATTTATGTAATTCTTAAGCATTTATAAGAAACTTACCCGTTGGGATTACAAAATGTAATTCCTGGCACTTCTATTTCGGAGGGCACTGTCACCTGGATATCCACCACAGTTGGATATGTCCAATAGAGATATAAGAATTCCAGAGTCTGAAATAAAAATCCCCCAAGGCATGTTCCAACCACTAGTAATTTTAAAACTTGCTTCACTCTATCAGTTTTCTTCGCCATAGTTAACTGAAATTCAAAAAAAAAAAAAATATTTAGCTTATGTTTTGTGAGAAATCCTTATTTGAACGGTGGTCAACTCCATATTTATACATATTAAAATGCATAAATATGGAGGATTTTAAATAAAATTTTTAATTTGTGCTGTCTTAAATTTTTTTTGTTCTTAATGAACTTTTGATGATAACGTATTGTTAGTCAACACAATAGTTTTTAAAGAAGGAAGAAAATAGAAGTCTTGCTTATTAGATTAGGAGAAATAGCGAATTTTAATTTAGTAATGAATCTAATGATTTAATTTGAATTTAATAATTTGAACTTTTAGAAACTTTTCTTCAAAACAATAAAATGATGAGATTCACGGTTTTGAGGGAGTAATTTTAAACTACACGTTTATCAAATTTTTGATATTTTAAAATTTCGTTGAATTGCAGTTGAAACTTTTTTTTATTACTTTCAATGCCTACCGGTGTTAATATTTCGACAATTCAGGCATTTACAGTGCAGATTTGCAGCTCTTTCAAGGGCACCATATTAGGTAGACGAAAGTTGCTACCATAGAAGAACATCCATACCATGCCCGGGATTTGAACCCAGAACCTTTTTGATGCAAGACCAGTTCCCTGAACCCTATACAGTCCGGTCGGAGGCAGTTCGGAGTATAAACTGAAGAAAATCGATTTGGATGACGCTACAAATTCTTTTAACGTTAAGTGAATAAAAACAAAAATACTTATCAAAATTCTGAAAGCTGGTCACATACTATTTAACTACCTATCAAAAACTCTTGTTTTCAGAATTGCATGGAGATAATTTTGTAAGAACAAAAATTACAGAAAATCTGAATTCGCTCTCTTTATATCTGAAATTGTGATTGCGTGATGGCCTTATATTTTACATGTATCGAAAGAGACTGCCTAAGGGAGTAATCAGTTTATTTATGAAAGTTAAATGCGGAGGATTAAAAGCGTATTTAGAATTTTTCCCACCCTGTCTCCACCCCTTCGACAGTTGAATTTGGTCCGGAGAGGGAGGGTTGGCTTATTAAAGGCTCACAAGTGTATTTAAAGATCAAGGGGGATGACCATTATATCCATGAAGAATAATTCTGAGAAAAAACTAATTTCAAGGTTTGAGCCATTTTAGGATTACGCTTACGGAAGAAATCGCAAAAACAAAAATATACATGAATGTCACAATTATTTATTTACATTCCCCAAAAAATTTCAGAAAATATTTTACAATTTTTGCTGTTGTAAAAGCAAAAAAATATTTGGAAATTGGATTGGATAAGAACCATTTTTTCTTCAAAATTCCTCTACAACCAATACTTTCTCTTTAGTATTCCCGCTGTTCTATTTTCTGTACCTTCCACCTCCTCGTCTTTTTTTTTCTGAGGTGCAGAGCGAGAAAAAGGACTACTCTGAATAACTTCTGATTTAAGGATCAAATCGTCATGTTTTAGGGTTAGCTCTTAATTGTTAAAAAGCTTGACCTTAATTATGCTACTTAACTAGTGCGGACAATATTTTAAGTTATGAAATCAGACACAAAAACGTATTTTATCTGAATAAAGATACCATTTTTTGGACGGATTTGAATTTCCGAAACGCAAAGTTTAGCCTCAATCTAGAAATTATATCAGAAATCTAGGAAATCTGGTCCCAAGTTTGGTCAAGAGAGTCATTCAAGGTCTGGACCCCTTAATGCTAATTTTACTTTTTGGGTATATCGTCATATCTCGAGAACTTCTTAAGTGAATCGACACAATTATAAAATTAATAATTATAAAATAAAATTAATAATTTCATACAAACAAAATTTTTTAGTAAATTTTGATTTTTTATAATTTTATTAAATAGTGATCAAACAAATTTCGAATGGTAAGCCGCTAAATTTTCTTCACATCATTTTAAAGAGTATGACTTTGCGTGGCAAAATACGAAATTTAAATGAAACAGATCAAATAAGTCTTTCAAATAGAGAAAGTATGCTTTTGTGTCTGATTTCATAACTTAAAATATCGTATGCGCTAATTAATTAGGATATTTGAGATCTACCCCACCCCATCCATTAACATTGAATCTTAGAACGTGAAGATCCGATCATTAGATCAAAAATTATAGGGCAGTTCGTTTTTTATTTTGCGTAGTGTACATTCAAAACACTGAGCATTTCATGACATTCTCAAGACACCGAATTCTTTAAATTTTTTTCAGGAACAGTAAATCTCGATATTTAGGAGTCTTTATGGTGACATTAGTGTTGTCAAAATTTGGAGGAGGGGGAGGGACATTTGGGGAAAATTTTCCTATGTGTTATCTGTGTTGATGGCTTAATAATATTGTTTGTCATTCCTTTACGCCCCCATTAAAGTTTGACAAGCTCATTGTTTTTTAACTCCGGTGATGAATGCATCAGGTATGATGAGACAGAAACAATTTGATTAGAACGATTTTGCACTGAGCTAATTTGGCAAAACTTAATAATCCTCAAAATGCATCAGATGATGACCTAATCACAATTTTTGTCAAAATGGACAATAGCCCTTCTTCCCCCCTTGATATTTATTTATTTTCCTATTTTGTACGACTTGTTCGGCTCTCTTAAAAGCAGAAATAAGTTGGGGGCTTCAAATAATAAATTTAAAAAAAAAAAAAGAGAGAGAGAGGAAAAAAAAGAGAAATAGCTTGAATGAATATGAAGTTGAAACTAACTCAATGTTTTTTTTTAGAAAACTTGAGGTGGACCACTATTATAAGGTCTTAACATATTGTGATAAAAATAGGAGTAAAAGCTTAGTATATACATTAAGCGGAACAAGTTAAATTGAACTAATAAATCTGATAATATTACGTGAACCGGAAAGTTATGTCGTTCCGGTTCATTTGATATTTGTTATCTCAGATATTATTTTTAATCAATAATGCATTCACCCACGTTAGCAACATCCTCTCAATGCTGTATCGAAAATGAATCAAAATAGATCGAAGAAAGAAAAGAATGGGATTCTTAAGACAAATATTCAATGCGCCGAAACGACATTACTTTCCGGTCCCTCTAATAACATGTCTGCAAGATGAATAGGAAAGAACTTGGAAACAAAGAATTTCTGTAGTTAATTTCAGTAATTAATGCAAAAAAAAAAATCGGTGCAATAATTAAGAAAGAACAGTGTTTTTCGTAAAGAGATTATTTTTCTGAAGGATCGAAAGATTAGGTAAAAAAAAAGCGTTGCATTAAATTGTTTAACAGTGAATGAAACAATCGATTCACTATATTTATCGATATATTAATGTTTTCATGGTATTTAAGCTAAATATGTTGCAAAATAAAAAATATAATCTTTAGGTCATGTTGGTTAAGCACTGGTGAAAAATTGTTTACAATATGTACTGCTTTCGTATGGAATGCATTTTTTTTTATTTTTTGTAAATTTATCGAATTAGCATTTAATAAGAGATAGTTCAAACAATGGAACGTGTATAAATAATTGATTTGCGTATTGTATATAATTTAATTAGTTGAACTTAATATAGATTATTTGTAAACTAGTCTAAAAAGATATTAACATTTAAATGTTGTATTGAATAAATTAAAATCCACCCCTTTGTGAAACATTTCATAATCATCACATAGAGTTTTAAGTTAACACGGGAAAAAACATTTTACAGAATCTTCGTAAAAAGCCACAAGAAATCACTTAACATTTAAAATATACGAAGCAGTATATTACATGCAAGATAAAATATTTAATTCCTAGATTTAAGTTATATTAGTCGATTATTATAAATAAAAATATTTTTTAGTCATTGATTTATTATCTTTTACGAAATCTACAGTATAACTCATTGAATAAGTCAATAAATTGCTGAATATAAATAAGTGAATTATGTAATGTTTTTTATATTTTTTTAAATTAAGAACTTTTTTTTATTTATTTAAACACAAATAACAAGTTAAACAGATAAAAGTTTCTTACTGAGTTCTTATAAAAAAAATGGATAGCTTTCAGAGAAAATTCTTATTATAACCAAATTTAACTATATAAAAGAAATTTATTCCAAATTTTAAAACTTCGCAGTTCTGAATGGAGAAAAATGTAAAGTGATTATAATTTTATATTTTTCCTAAACGTTATTCTCTACATTGAGGAAAAAATATGGTTCAAAGTACATAATGTTCCCATCATTTTTACTCACTTCGGTATGGATGGCACAAAAAAGTATTCGTGCAAAATCAGAAACAGGATGAAAATATATAAATAAAAAGCGACAGTTTAAATATGGCCTTGCTAATTTAACTTTTAATTGCTAATTTGATTATTGAAATTGTTTTTATTTCATAACCGTCATCGAACAACCTGCGCAATTTTTGGGTTTACGACTACTAATGTTCAAGTACGTAGTCTTGTAACTTTGAACCCAACCCAGAAGACTAGGGAACTCCTGGATCAAGTATTGGGAGAAATTTCCCTTCACTGAGAACTTTTTGATGAAATGAACCCGTATTTGCGTTACATTGAAAGGAAGATCACGAATAACCTCTCACGGTTAGCCTGACGGCAAAGGGGATTCTAACTCATGCCACCATGGCTCAAACCAATAAAATTATTATAACTTCGCTTAGAAATATAATACTACAGAATTAGTTTTGTTATCAGTTTTATCTTTTTCCTCTAATTGATAAAGTTTCACCCTATTTTTCCAATGTTGTAAAGTTTCACTTATATTTGACAGTCAGCACAAAAGGATTAAATCATGTCTTAAATTCGACAAAGAAACAAACTAAGGCTAAAGTTATTTCATAACTATTCAAGACGAAAATATTATAATAGAAATATACTCAACAGTTTTGCACAAAGATTTTTGAATATAGTAAGCACCTTACCTTTCAGATTTATACGTAGAAATTCATTTACTTAAGAACAGTGTATTACCTAAATACGACATTCCTGAATATTTTCAAACAATCTGCAGTATTCATGTACATAAATATGTTAATTAGTATAGTAATTGAACTGTCTTGTAGTTTTGAATAAACAAATATGTTTGGACGTTAAATGACCATTTCAAAAATCTTTTGTTTTTATCTAGATCCTATAGTTTTTCTATTATTGAGTAATTTACAAGGAATAGCACTTATTCTCTACTAAATAATTAAAAACTTTTCACCAGCCAGTAGTGAAAGTATTTCAAGTAAGCATTAAAATCGAGTGGAAAACAATCCTTCTGTATTCGATTATTTGGTTTTAGATGAATTTTTCATTTTGTTTACTAGTTGTGTAAGTAAGAATATTGAATGCTGAAATTGGGAATACATTATATTACTGCTGGACATAGCTATCTTATTCGTCCATAATTTTTGAGATAAAAGATAATTTTAAAGAATTTGGTAATGGAATTACTATTTAATTGTGTCATAATTTAAACAATGTGTTCAAAATATGCAGATTAACGTTACTTTAATGCTTAGTTTTTGGAAGCAAAATGTTGCGAGTCTGAATTATATATGGGCCATATAGGGAAAAAATATAGTAAGACTCAATAAATGTCATTAAAGTAACATGCAATACTTTTGGTTAGAAGGAATTTAAGAACTTATTTAAAAACAAGTTAATGTTTTAAAATCTGTTTTTCTTTCATAATGTCCCGGATTTGTCTTTAAAAGTGAAACTTTAGGAGCAATGCAACGCAACAGAACAACGAATGTAACGCAATTTCATTTATACTAGGAGGCTCCGCCCCTTGCTCGCTAACGCTCGCCAACCCCCGAGAATTGCTACGCAATCCTATGTGGTTCACGCCGTGAAACATGGCTCGCTGCGCTCGCTCGCCAATGAACACAATGTTCTAGCACAAGGACATAATATATTATCATCAAAGACATAGTATTTTATCATCAAAGACACAGTATTGTACTTATGTAGAAGAATTCTACCAATGTTCTTATTGGCTTTTAAAAAAGTATATTAGCTATTTAGATTGTACATGGTGAAAAAATCAAAACATTAGCTAAATAAGAAACATATTAGCAAAATAAATTATCAAATATTGCTTCACTAATATTCTGCATTTTAAAGCGTGAAAATTCAATGCATAAATAAACGCGAAATATAAAAAAATTCAATGCATTCAATACAAACACTTAAACGTTT
>NC_092209.1:57959411-57991398 GCF_043381705.1 Parasteatoda tepidariorum
TTGTCCAACAATGTACCCGTCCTCCTTTGAAACTAACCCGTCGCTTCTAAATAAATAAAAATATAATTTTCTCTTATTTATTACTAACATTTATATAAATTGCACAATGAATTAGTAGTTGCTAGGATTACAAATACTAGGATTGCATTATACAGTAATAAAAGGAATACTAGGTTACTAATAGGAACCCAGTATTTCTTTTATAAAATAATTTCTTTCTTTTATGAAATAATTTATTTCCTTTATGAAATAATTTAAATGGAAAATGTCAAGTTATCCGGAATGTCAATTTATCCGAGGGTACTGCGTTTTTTAAATGAATCAAATATGACATTTGCCAGTTCCACAATCAAGCTAATGATTTACAGAGGTTTCTGCACAAAACTCTGAATGGGGTTTTCCATTTAGGTAGATGTTCATAATTGCGTTTAACGCTTCTTGTTTAAGACCAGTACGTAATGTTTTTTTAAAATTTTTTTTATTTGTAAGTTCGTTGCTGAAAAGTCCCTTTCAACCGCTGCAGTACGGGAAACAGAGAAAACATCAATTCCACCATGCGCAGTATGTTGCTGTATTTCTAGATTAGAGGATCATTTTAGAAGTGAGGTGCTAGACTCTGTAAGATAACAAAAATTGAAAATGTATCACCAAAATTAACGGGAAAATGCCGCGCGGACGTCAGATTCGAGAAATTCGTTGTCCGCGGGGAATTTTTGACAGCCGAGGACGGGAGGACGGGCGGACGGGTGGTTTTTCGAGCCCTGATTGTAATAATTTGTTTAAATTTTGATATTTTGAAAACATTTCTTCGGTACCGTCACGTGGGGCTACTTTGTGCAGGATTTCGCAGTTTTTGAACTTTGACATGTAAAAAAACTATGTTAATTCAATTTTTAGTAAAATCTATCGATACATTCATATTAACATTCATAACTGAACTCAGACGAGTGAATTTGATCAATATTGGCATTATTTGCATGTAATATTTACAAATAATAAGTCAAAGCATACCTTGCACAAAGTAGCCCCCAAGTAGGGCTACTTTGTGCAGCGATAGGAATTCAGTTTAATAATCATGTTTTTAGTAAAATATTGATATAAAATTGTTAAAAAAGCTAATTGTTGACATTTTTAATAGCAAAAACATCAAGATGTGTAAAGATATTAGTTTGAAAATAATTTCCAGCGTTAAAAAACCCTTTTTTATAAAGAATTTTTTCTTAAAAGGAATGTATATTTCAAAATAATTGAGTTTAAACAAAAGGAAACCATATACATTTTTGAACATTGAAATGGATGAAATTTCAAAAATAATAATTATTACATATTCATTAACATTTATAATATTGATAAATTTGAACATAGCATGCTTGAATGAATGTGACAGAACTCGCTCTTCAGTTTCCATCAAAATCACCTGATGTCCTATAAAATATATTTTTATGTGTTAAATCGTTTGATTAATTCACTAGAAAAATCTTTAAAATAATAGTTTACCAGAAAAAAATAATAGAATAATGGAAGAAAAATAATAGTTTACCAGCACGTTTCACGTGTTTCTTGTGAATTTTATTAGAGATAGTATTTCTGTGGATTTTGTTCTTCCGAGAAGCTTCTGCAATCGACATACCACCAGCAACTGCTTGCAAACATTGTTGCAGATTTTCCAAAGTGTAATCATGGTAGTTTCTCGTTCCAGGTATATTTTTTATAACGTCTGACAATTTTTCGGTCGAAAAAAAAACAAACAAATGAAACTTAGCCCCACATTGCATTTTTTTTCATTTTCCGTTTATTTGTTATTAATTTTCAAATTTTTTTTAACGCTAACACGATATAATTGTTTATTAGTAGGTAAATAACGAATTTTGCACTTACGACAATTGTTTTATCAACGTCTTTGCATTTCACAGCTGAAGTTTCCTCACACAATTTTCGACGTCCGACGTTCTCGGAAAGTTGTTGATGTTGGATAAACAAAACACACTCTGAGATTGTTTTAAAATTCGAAAAAAATGTTTGCAGTAATAGAGGAGACTTCTATCTTCAAATTCCACACATTTTTAACGTGAAAAAAACATAATACTGAATAGCAGCACTTGAAAAGTGCCAAATTCGAATTTGCACAAAGTAGCCCCCGCTGCACAAAGTAGCCTCACATGACGGTATTCGAAACTTTATAGTTCATTCTATGTTTACTTGAATTCATTTTTTTCCCAAAACTTTAAATTTTTAAAATGCTGAAAGAGGTGAAGTAGAATTTGTCATTAAAAGTGTTTCCCGTGGTATGGCGTCTTCTTGAGGATATTAACTATGGTGGTTATTAAAATAAATGAGAGTTTTCAATCCATTATTAATACATAGAAAATAAAGGATATATGAGCCGCTCAGAAGCCAATGCGGTTAAGTCCATTTTTTGATATTTTCTGATTTTTGGAAATTTTGATGAAATAAATAATAATCTTCTTAGTTATTAAAGGATTTACTCGTTGGTTAATTTTTTCTAGGTTAGACAGCCCTTTTTTTAATAGCTTCTGAATATATTGTATAATAATTTCAGAAGCCATTGTGAATAAGTCCACCTTTTATCAATATTTTTTTACATAAACTTTGAAATAAAAATTAAATTATTCTTCTTCTTTCGATATTTGTTGGTAACACTGAAAAACAAGAAATTCATAGTAACAGGGTTGCCAGAAGTAGTATTTTTAATACTACGGTAGTATTTTTTCACCAAAAAAAGGGGTATGGTATTTTTCGTAGTATTTTTTTAAAATGTGATATTTTTAGTTTTTTTTTCTTTCTTTCTTTATTTTATTTTCATTTCCTAAACCAAAGAAAAGTGCCACTCTAGTTTTGAAGTAAAAAACAATTTTTGAAATAATCCAACTGTTTATTTTCTATTAGTCACTGTATCTAGTGATGATTGTGAAAAATAAAAATTCGTTTATACTAGTAGACAATATGTATTTCTTATCTTTTTCAGCTGCCAAAAGATATAAGTCCTAAAATTTTTAAGATACTGTCATTATTTCAATAAATATTTGCGTTTTTATTTACACATCCTGTACATATCTTGTTTTTTTGCAGAGTTTACACCTCGAAAAAAGACTTTATACACTTTTCTAATTAAATTAATAAACCAAGAATTTTAAAAACTAATGTATCAAAAAACATTAATTTTCTCAATTTTTGTGTTTTGGACTTAACAGCATTGGCTTCTGAGCGACTCATATAAAAATACTTAAGGAAACACAGCAATCATAATTAATAAAGTGAATGGCGAATTTCTCTTTCTTTACATGATGTTTCAATTAAAATTGTTTCTCTCGCTTAAGCATTCATTTAAGACCCCCAATTTGCATACTTTTTTTTGACAAAGATTATAAAATATATTATAGATTTGGAACATGGAACACCATACTGTGTGGGCGAAATCCACTTGTTAATTTAAAAATTTCGACTGAAATCTCAAAAGGCTGATTTTAGTTGCAAAAACTTCTTTCTTTATTTTTCTGTATTCTACACGTCTGTTTTGTACTATAGCAACGAGAGAAATTCAAGATGCGTAAAAATTATTAATTTTAAGATATTATTACTTTTCGTCACTAATTCCCTTTCAGGCCCATTACTAATTTAAAATTTAAAAAAAAAAGAGTGAGTTCAGTCAAACCTAGATTAAACCATTACGTGTTTGTTGATGAAAAAAAAAGAACTTTTCGATCACGTGATCATAAGTTATCGTCTTATAATTTATTTTAATTTTGATATTTTAAAAATTTGTTTTTAGTATTTAAAACTTCATGGCTTACTCTAGGTTGTCTGAACTCATTTTTTCTATATTTAAAATTTTAAATTAGTTATGGATGTGAAAAAGAATTTGTAATGAAATAGTTTTCCCCATGGTATGGCTTCTTCCTCAGAAAATCCAGTATTTTAATGAAATAGGAAAATTAACTAAACTGAATTCCTAAACAGTGTAAAACAGAAATTATCAACTAATATTAGTTGCATTTTTTTCCTCACTTCTATTTTCTAATTGTCAAAATAATTTTATTTTATATGACAACTTACTGAGCTGAAATATTCAAATTTCTAAAAAAATGTTTCCGTTTTGCGTTGCTTAAGGTTAGAAAAATTATCAATGGCTGCCAAACCGTGCTGCCATCTCTGAGTGAATTAGTTAAATAACTAAGGCCATTTCTTTTCAGAGTTTAGTTTTTAATTTCTACAGGAATGTTGAGAATAAGGATTGTCAAATTATCAAGGTTAATTTTAATTGTGTTTAATCGAAAACTACTAGTGAAGATATCATTTTCAATGTAAATAATCTTAAAAAAGTAAAGTATATTATGCAATTTTTCAGCAACATTTTTTTAAACCGAGAAAACATTTAATAACAAACAAAATTTAATCATTTTCTTTCTTTTACTTATTTTCTAGTGTTACAAAGTATTTTCTGAAATAAAAATAAAGTTTTCTAACATTTGAAAAGATTTAATTTATTTTCTAAAATTTATGTCTATTAATTTTAATCATACATTTACTTTAACCTCCACTAGCTGGCGCAGCTCAAAAGTTGATTCTTCAAGCTATTGTTATGTTGTATTTAAAAGTTCAAATTTTATATAACTATAAATTCGAGAGATAAAATAAATCATGCGATAAATTTCTTAGTTTTTTAGTTTATGTTATGTTATATTATGATATTATTATTAGTTTATGAGATTTTGTGTGTTCAGTTACCGTACTCTGATTTCTGTTTAGTTTATATTTATAAAATATTTTGATGAACATGTTCCTTAAGTTTTTAAAAGGCAATAACATTACAATCACTATTTTCTATTTAACTTGTAGTTATTAACTTGTATTTAAATTTTTAACGATGATAATACCTTCATTTTACTTAATATTGTTATAAAAATTAAACTAAAGCAGTATAGGAAATACAAATTATTAAAACAGTGATTAATATTTTCTATTTAGCATACATAAATATATCTAATTAAATTTATTTGTAAATTCATTCATTTTTACTAAGCAACGAAATGAATCAGTAAAAAGTTGTCTCCTGGGATCGTATTTAAATTCTGTAAATGTGGTTTTTCCTTCACGAACATAACAAAGCAGAAAAACTTCCGCGCGAAGTACAGGGGAGGACAAAATAATGGAAACACTTTTATAATATACTTTTTCGTATTTCTCAAGAAATACTTAAAAAAGCCTTTTATAACTTCAGAAGTGTTTAGATCATGCAAATTTTCACACTTATCAATACAATAATTGTATAAAATTTCTTAAGCCAATTTTAAATGTTTATGGAATTATTTATACATTCATTTGAAAAAACTGAATTTTGTCTTACGTTTTTTTCCTATAACTTTAAAAATATTCCATAAAATTAAACATAATTTTTAAAGCAATTTCAGATTTGTTGCAAAATTACTGCTTCAAAATTTGAGAAGAATTCGTTTAAAACTGCGCAAGATATGAGAAATTAAAGTAACTCCTTTATACTTATGATTTTTATATTATTATATGATTTTTTTTCTTAATTTTGTAGATAACCTTATTTGGTAACTAATAAGAAAAGTCCTGTTTGAATATCTTAAAAATTTGAAAAGTTTCTATCAATTTTCTTTGTAGTTTTGGTACTTTTCAAAAGATACTCAAAATAGTGAGGGGTTTTCTACTAATATTAATTTGTACTATTAGACAAGATTAAATAACAAATTATAATACCTTACATTAA
The DNA here is from genome assembly GCF_043381705.1 of Parasteatoda tepidariorum. Lineage (NCBI taxonomy): Eukaryota > Metazoa > Arthropoda > Arachnida > Araneae > Theridiidae > Parasteatoda > Parasteatoda tepidariorum. The sequence goes on from NC_092209.1 coordinate 57,965,164, forward strand.
ACGTTCTAAATCTTGTTTAATAGTAAAAAAAATGGAATTTGTATAAAACCCCTTATCACTTTGAGCTTTCTTTTAAAACGTATGAAAGCTACTTAGAAAATTGCTTGAAGCCTTTTAAATTTTTAAGATATTCAAATCTGATTTTTCTTATTAGTTTCCAAATACTATTTTCTACAAAATGAAAAAAAATTCTTTTTTCCCTGCATGTGCAGTATAAAATAATTACCTAAACTATTCATATCTTGCGCAGTTTAAAAAAAATTTTTCTCAAATTTTAAAGCAATAATTTTGTAATTAGTTTCAAATTCGTCAAAATAATTTTGTTTAGTTTTATTGAATGTTTTCAAAGCTATAGGAAAAAAACATATGAATTTTTTTTTATAAATATGCCCACATCTCCATAAATATTTAAGCTAGATTTACGAAATTTGGCGTAATTATCGCATATAATAACTAAATAATTGTTATAAGTTACAAATTTATTGCTATATTTCTCGGCATAGGGTGTTAAAAAGCATTATTTTTCGTTTGTAATTTATTGTAGTTCCCTCAAACCTCTAATAGCTTTATATTTCATTGAGAAGCATGAGAAATTGCCTTACCTATACACTCCTAAATTTATAAATGATTTTCTAAGTATTTTTTGAGAAAGATAGAAAAATGTGTTGGGATAAAAGCGTTTCCATTATTTTGTCCAAACCCCTGTATGCCCGTAATATTAGATAGAAAAAAGGGGAAGAAAAGGGCACAATTTCGAATTTTTAGCCTGTGCAAAATGCTCAAAGTTTCATAAAATCTAATAAACTTTGCAAATTTATTGTAGTCAGGGGAAAACACGAAACACAATGTATAATTTTTCTATTTCATGACAGGATTTTCATGTAATAACATGTGATTTTAATGATTTGAATGTTAGATCTGAAATATGCAAATTCTTGATGTGAACAATAATTTAGGTAAAGAAATCAGGCAGAAAATCGTTCCACTTCAAAATAAGCAATCATTTTTTTGACGTGATGCATCGACCTGTTTGTATTTTTTCTTAGTTTATATTATTTGCCTTAAGGTTAAAATAGGGTTGTTGAGACTTAGACCTTTATATAATTTTTACCCTTTAAGTTTTTTTTTTCAATGTCACTGAAAATACTTAACCGAATAAAAAATTTATTTGCATGGATCTTCAAAACTCAATGTTTCAGAAATAATTCCATGCAAAAATATTTTTTTTAATAATAATTACTTAAATTTTATCGCTTAATTTGACTGATAATTGTTTAAATTGTAAGGTATATAAACTTGTACAGCATTTTTTAAAACTAAGTCATTTAAAATGAATAAAAAACATCAAAAATTGTGCAGATTTCGTCGAACTGTTTTCAAGAAATACAAATTTTAAAATGTGATTATTTTGAAATTTATTCTTTAAAAACCATTCAATTATGTAACTATTAATCAGTGTAAATTAAAGAAAAATTAAATTAATTAACTGAAAAAGTGACGAGAAGGACGTTCTGTAAGAAAACCTTAGTCCACCTTAAATGCATTTTTGTAGCATTTTCTTATAAAAATACCATAAGGACTTTACACATTAAAGTTTTTAAATTAAAAATTAGAGATAGAAAAAAAAACAGCAGCGAAATCTAACAAAATTTTCCCGCAAAAGGCTGCTTGGAAAACCTAAAAACTTGTTTCATCATTGGCTGTGGTTAATGAGCTGGAGGGTGACGACTTTGATCCGCCTGCGAAGGGTCCGAGGATATATCTTCTACCTTAAAGTGCTGCGCAGAGTTTCGTGTGCTGCTCAGGGTTTTCGGGCTACCAATGCAAGGGAGAAATTCCCTCTGCAGAGTTGAAATTGTGATGGCATGTCTATGGATTATCCTCAAGGAAGTTTGGCAAACCATCACCAATAGCCCATTATGCAGCTCTAGTGCTACGTAAACAAAGAACTACAACTACTGTTTTGTGCTCGCTTGAATATCAGCGTAATACCCTAATTTTTATATTTTTTTTACTTCACTTTCGACAATGATTTTAAAAATATATATTACAATTTCGTATGGAAATTCTGGCATGGTGAAAAGAAGGAAAGAAAGAGTAGAAAAATATCTGGAATATTAGAATAAAACTATATTAAATTAGAACTAATTACATCTAAAGGAAGTTCATAGAATGCTTTGAGTAAGAAAGAAGTATATAGTTGAAGAATAAACATTTGTTTGCATCTTATTTTATCTGACACGTATAAATACTTAAATACGATTAAAAAATATGTGATCAGACTTAAAAAGTAAGATCAATCAAAATAAGAATTTTTATCAATTTTAAATTTTTTGGCAGCGGTTTTTTAAAAAAAATCAAAATTCATTCATGTTGCTTGAGGTGATTAAATAAAATGGAATCTTAATGATTATTGTAGTCATGATCCTTATCAGTACAAATTACGACAAAATACACACTGTATTTTAAATACATACAAAATACACACTATATTATAAAGTTAAATAGTTTTGGTAGATTTTGACAATAAAAAGTAGCTTTGAATCTTACTTTAGTCGAAGAGAATTTTTTGTAAGATTTTTCGAATATAAAGGTATTCGAAAATGCTACAGAATTTTTTAGATGATGCGTCCAGTGATATTTTAGGAAGACAATGTATCAATTCACATAATAGCTTGAATCAGAAACTGCTGATTAGACGGTCATTAAATTAATGAGATAAATCAATCATCTTTATGATCTAGTCTTTAAGATAAAAAGATATTCTTGATTATTTTTCTCAACTTTGTAGAGTTTATTATCAACATCACCCAAGAATACAGCAAGGATAAAAGAAATAATTTTGTAAAATGTTTATCAACTTTGCTTCTTAAATTAAGTCATAACTAAATCAAACTCGTAAGTCAATTTAGAGTCGTATATTAATTTTATTATTTTTAAAATTAAAATAATTGAAAATTATAAAATTAAATTCAAAATTTCATGGCATATATTTTTGATATTTTTTACGCCGTTATTATTTTTGTTATAATCCTCATCAAAAGTTGACTTTATACGTCAGGGGTATTAAATTAATAATTGGATAAAATAAATAAATGAGTGATAAATAAATAAAATACTATGGAAATCCAATGAATCATTACCAAGGAAGACAGAGCTACAAACATCATAATCTTGTTTGAATTACTGAAAAAAGCAGAGTGATGTTGAAAAGTGATTTTTAGCGGCACCTCTGAGTTTCATCTGGTAATAAAACTGGTTTTGATACCTTACAATCCTTTATTTCATTGGTGATTCGATAAATTTCAATGTTGTGTTTTGTTTTTATCAGCTCAAAAATGTGTATACTTTTTTTCTTCATTTCTTAAAATGATTCTGAAAATAAATTTTAAGGAAGGTCATAACAGAATATACTATAAATTTAACTAAAACATAATATATATTAACTAAAAGGTTGTTTCATCTAGTTCGTAACAACATCAGTTAAGGTTCTAATTGGAGAAAAATCAAAAAGAAGTATTTTATTTAGGAAATGTAAAAGAAACTTTGGGTGACGTTACAATTTCGTGGAATTAATCTATTACTTAGTTTAGACTTCAATAGAAAGAGAAAAACAATTCTAAGAGAAGAAGACAATGTTAACAAAATTTGGTAAAAAAACAATGCTTACGTTTAGCGTAAGTCGATATTAGAAAAATCCAAAATTGATTCGATTTAAGTGAATGCATTTAGAAAAAAAATTCTTCCTAAATTAAGTTCTCTTCTTGATCTGCCTAAATTAAGTCTTCCTAGTTAACAGTTATCTTCTTTCCTAGTTATCTTCCTAGCATCAGTGAAACTTCCAATAAACATTTTATTAAAATAACATCGAATTGTCACGGATCAAGTAGGCTTTAACAGAGGAGTCTTTTCTAGTTTACGTGTTTGATTAAAAGGAGATATTTATTTTTTTACTTCGTTGATCCGACAACTTACGCGACAGATTGAGCACATTTGTATGGATACAGGACGTTTGAAAAGTATTGATACTGTTAAATACCTTGAGAAATAAGCACAGGATTAAAACTATAAATATAATCAAATCATTTCTAACATTTTCGAAAGATTCATTTAATCATTCTAAACTCCAACCCTACTCCAATCTCATAGGATTTGTCCTAACCTCAGAAGTGAGGTAGTTGATTGGTTTTTGAAAATGTCAAACACGTATACTTCTAACTTTTTGATCTGACACGCATTCCATGGGATATTTCTATTTTTAATTACTTGTACTCCGTTTTAATTCTGAGATTACAGCGTCATCTGTGAGCTAAAATGCAAAAACGTGTAAATCAAACTTTGGCATTTTTTTTCCTATCAATATGCAATGAAGAGGCGGGCTTCTATTAAAGATTTTGAAGTTGCCAAGTTTGCTATCATTTAATTCCTCTGTTGAAAATAATTGACATTTTATTTTTAGAATTCTGATCTCATGCGTATTTGTTGAGATACATTGGTTGACCAAAAACTGCAAGTGTATTGCTAAAAACTGGTGGACTCTCTTTTATTCCCTCTTTCTTTTTTAAATTTTTTATTTCGATTTTTACACACTTTCGTACATTAAAACTTTTGTCTTTTTGATATCGTTTAGTCCCTTGGTATCTAGAGTAACTTTCATTTTTATAACTTTGTTTTCTTAAAATAATTAAATTGTAAAAGCGTCTGAGAAATGAGTGCTACGCTTGCGTTAGACTTTGGTTTAATCTTTTCTTAGATTTTCTTCAATTTTTAAAGCGCTTGTATATGTCTTTCCTTTAAAAATAAACATAATAAAAAAAGTTAAATTTAAAAGATATATTTTAAAAATAGATTTTTCTTGGAGCTCTAAAAAACTAGATTTTTCTTCACTATTTCTTAACTCCACTTTAAAAGTAGTAGACATGTGTTTCAAATTTCTACTAAACTTCCTCTAAAAAGAAAAATAATGATTGATATGGCACCTTTGTTTCTATACTACATACAAAATAAAATGCTTTAGGGGAATTGCTTTTTTTTGAAAAAAACTTGTGTAATATCGTTACAATAAAAAAAAAATGTAAGGATTATGTTAGCTGAAACTGTCTTTACAATCAAGGATAGGTCTCTCCAGTTTAAATCTTTTGCTCTGAACAATGTCCAAACTCTTCATTTTCTTAGCCTGTAACATTTTAGGAGTAGAAAAACATTTAATGAGTTTCCACTGAAATGCTCTAGCATTTAAAAAGCAGAAAATTATTTTGTTAAGTTTAAAAAATAGGAAACCATTTCCAACCAAATGTATAAAGAGTCTCGATGCGGTAATAAGTTTAACTACTCCTTGACAATTTGCTTAAGTCAAAAGATATGATCAAAAAAATTTCATATTTTCATAACATTAGTTGTTAATAAGATAAATTCATGCAACCCTATTTAGATTCAATGATTTTTACGAAATAGTATAAATACAATCATTAAAAATTGACATTCATAAAAAATATAACATTCATAAAAAATTGACAGAAACAAACAAAAACATTCGAGAGATAAAAATAATAAATTGTTGAGTGTCAATTCTTCAAATTCATAGCGTGAATTAATTGCTTCTTTTTGGTGTTGTCAGAAGGTTCGGCTGTTACTTTGGTTAAAAAGAACATTCAAAATAAGAGTTACGATATACCACACAAGAACGTCCTTAAGTACTGTTCGATAAAGATCTCAGTATACCACACATAATTTTTTTTCAAAAACTGATAAACTTGCCCCAAGTGGCAGTATTGTTACTGTTTATGGTAAATCAAATACTGAAAAGTAATCCTAATTCCTTGATATGGTGTTGGTTACAGAATTTACATTATTCTAAAGATTTGAATATTTAAAAAAAATATTCTACACTGCGAAAGAAATGTATGGTTAAAACTACGAGAATATGGTTAAATTTAGCTCTATTGGAAGCTTTTTGGTAATGATTTTGGTAAAATTGACAGTAAAATATTGTTTTATGATATGTGATAAAATTTCGTAAATGTAGTAAAACTTATTTACAGTTTTATCATAATGCCTTCTGGCATTTATTTTTCAGTTTTGAATTTTATACTAAATGTGTGGTCATCAGAACTATTTTAAAGACCGGAATGTCTGGCGAACTACTATAATATGAACGGAAAAATTACCAGAAGAATGCTTTAAGTACCGCATATTATTATTATTATTATTTTTACCAGAACTGTCCTTACTATAGAATACGGAAATTTTAAATTCTTTCCTTCGCTTTGGTGGTGACTTCTTGATCTTTTCTTCTCCTTTTTCAATGTGACTGTTCTTTACATTTATGACATATTCTCTAGTTTTTTAAATACTAATTTAACTTTCCCTCTAAGATCTTTAATCCTTTTTAACACGATTTTCTTAAGTCTGGGCCTTTACAAAATTAAAAAAAAGCTATATCATAGAATTACGTCATTTGCTTCGAGTTTACGTAATAGAATTCTTTAATTATTGAAATCAGGCGTATTAGTTAAATTTTTCTTTAAGCGAATATATTTTGCTCCATTTTATATGTGAATGAAATATAGTTAAACTAGTAATAATATAAATTTACTCAATTTCCTTTTAACTTTAATAATTTTGATGTTTTGATTAAAGAAATTTAAAAAAAATCCTATTAACTTGGCCGATATTGAAGCCCGTCTAAGCAGGCCCAGACGGTGAACTATTTGGTTTTCATCTTGTTATTTATTGGGATTTTGTTTTCATTTACAAAATTTCTTGGGATTATGTTTTCTTATTCTGTTGGGATTTTTTAGACAGATGGCAGCACTTGGATTCTATTACTCTTTAATTTGTTGATTTTTATCTAGGTGTCAGCACATTATTTTTTGAGCTGATTTGGAATATATAAGGAATTTCTTTTTCATTTTTACTAACTGTAACTGTTTTGAATATTTATATGTGCTTTGGGGGCGGTTTTTTTGATGTCTTCTAAGTGTTTTGTATATTTGTTTCAGTAAAGGTGATTATATTGCAAATTTATATGAATGTTATAATGGTAAATATTTATTTAATGTGGTAATTATTATTATTCTTTATGCTTGTATTTTCATTAGGGGCCTCGCTGCACTGTTAGTTTTGGCTTTGCCACTAACAACAGAAAGGCTCCTGTGTGTTTACATACAGTGTGTCCCCTGATGAAGTGCTGCTCTGTAAACACACAACTTTATTTAAATTATATTTAAATTATTTTTGAGTAAATTTATATTATTACTAGTTTATATGATTTGAATTTGGTTTTAGCTGCCTTGTGCGCTATTCCAATTTGAATTTGATTTAATGTAGTTATGGTTATTTTTATTTTTCTACCTCCTGTTTAATTAATTTCACTTAAGAATTTGAATTTATGTTTGGATGAAATATAGTTAGTTATTTAGAAAATTCTCTTTTTTTATATAACTTTTCTTCGAAAATAATACTTAAAAAGATCATTGAGTAATAAAGAGAAGTAGTTTATGATAGTTTGAAAAATGGAAGAACCCAGTAGAAGTTAATGGACAGCGAAACTCTTTCCTTTCCAACGGAACACGTTCGTGTTGAATGGACATGGAGGATAAAAACTATCCCAGAAGCAAAATGTTGAGACAAGAAGGTTTATTTATGATCTTAGTATAATGGGAAAGTAAACAGACAATTGCTGTTTGCAAAGGGACACCGAAAGAAGTTGAATTCAAGGAAAAAAAAGAAACATTTAAGCAAAAAGCACTTAAAAGAAATATTTTTTTTATTTTTACACTTGATCAAATATATTGAAACTACTAAAAGGATTCAATTCATATTTTTTATGGATAAAACTTTCTCGAATAGTTTTTTGATGGGAGGTTAAAACTTCGGATGGAAATATTTGTTCGAAAACATTAAATAATGTTTCAGTCATTGAACTTTAACAATGGATTTTTTAAACTTTTTTTTCCGAAGAAAAGGGGGAAATAACTTTATTAAGTTGAAACTAATCATGTGAAAATCAGGTTTATGGTTTTTTGTTTATAGCTGAGATTTATGTAAGAGCAATTATTGGTACTTGGTGTATTGATAATCGTATTTATTTGCTTTTGATATATATATTCCAAGAAAAAAGAAAGTTTTAAAAAAAAAAAACGTTTTTCGAATTTATAATTTTTCATATATTAAACCTAGACAGCTTCTGATGATTGTAACTCTATTCATTTTATTTTCTATTTATTAAGCCAAGTCTTTTACCTTTTTTGTGAATATTTAAATCAAATCTTAGACCATACTGGCAATTTGTTACATATTTTACAAGTTTTAGAAAATAAAAAATCCATTATAAATACCATTAATAAAGAAATAAAATAAATATGAAAATAAAATGTAGGATTGTTTAAACGCTCAATGTAAAAAATTAAGGAAACTTTTGTTGTAAACTTTACAGTAAAATGTAATCACTGTCGTAAATTATACTTCTGTGGATTATTTAGTGATTCTATGGAAAAACAATTGGTCTTTTGGTACAGTACGAAATATGAAAATGTTTCTATACTTTTTGTAATTTGGAATAGGATTTTTATAGAATGCCTTGTCGATACGCTCCTGTATACACTTGCTCTTACGTATTCTGTAGAATGACAAATTCTCTTTCCTTAAAGTATGAAATATGAGAATTATTATATACTTTTTCTAGCACCGAGTTGCCTTTTTGTTTTCCCTAAATTGTCAAGTCTACAGAATGTTTAGACATTCTAGAGAAGGACAATTGTTCTTTTGTAATGATGTAGAAAACATATTATATACTTTCGTATTTTTTCTAGTCTAGACTTGTCTTTCTATAGAATGCTCACTCTATAGAATGTCTAGGCATTCTATTGAAAGACAATTTCTCTTTTCGTAATATATGGAATTAAAGAATTTTTATATACTTTTTCTAGTCTAGACTTGTCCTTCTGTATTTCACAAATTGTCTAGTCTACAGAATGCAGGCTTTCTAGAGAAGGACAATGGCTCTTTTGTAAAGCATGAACTAGAAAAAATATTACGTGCTCTTATATTTTTTCAAGTCTGGACTTGTCCTTCTATTGAATGTCTCGGCATTATAGAGAAAGACAATTTTTCTTTTAGTATAGTATGGAATATGAGAAATATGATACCTTTGTTCTAGTCTAGATTTGTCCTTCTGTATTCAATAAATTGTCTAGTCTGCAGAATGTTTAGGTTTTCTAGAGAAGGTTTTTTTTGTATACTTTTATATTTTTTCCCAGTCTAAGCTTGTCTTTCTAGAGAATGTCTAGCTTATAGAGCGTCTAGGCATTATATAGAACGATAATTTCTCTTTTGGTAAAGTATGGAATATAAGAATTATGATATACTTTTCTTTAGTCTAGTCTTGTCCTTCGATAGACTGTCTAGACATTCCATAGAAGGGCAAATGCTTTTCTATAGAATGCTCACGTATTTCAGAGAAGGACAATTGCTCTTTAGGTAAAGTATTAACTATAAAAAAAATATTATTTTGTTACATTTTTTCTAATATAGACTTGTTTTTCTACATAATGTCCAGTCAAAAGAGCACCCTAGCATACTAGAGAAGGATAATTGCCTTATTCTTAAGGAACGAAATCCAAGAATTATCATTTTCCTATTTCCAGCTCCAATAGATTGCTTGTAGTTTCTTTATTAGTCATTATTCAACCAAAATTTGTCTGTTTGTTATTAGTCATTCTTATAAAATGCCTTGACCAATGTGCAAAATATTAATTATTTTATATTTTCCTGGTCAATTTTAGGTTTTTTATAAAAGTAAATATGTGTATTTCATAGTCAATAGTTCCATAGTTTCAATGTAGGAAATCATACCTGATTTCCTACATTAGCGGATATACACGCATTACTAATTGGTTTCTTTTTAGAGTATTATTCTCTGTAACAATTATCTCATCATGACTTCTATAGAGCAATAATTTAGAGCTCTATTTCCTGAAAAATCATGAGGGAAGTTCTCATCGACCGCTTTTTGAATAACGCTATTAAAAGAATTCCAGTGGAGAGACAATCAGCGATTTTAGTTATTGTTAATTAGAGGACGTTATCTCAAAACGATTTCCCCACGGTTCCTCTGAAGCGATCGTTTCCTCTCCGATTTCATCCTTAGATGGCAAGAATATAATTGCTAGTCGATAGTTGGAAGTGCTTCACTCTGAGAAAATCGCAACGTGTAGGAGTGGTGCTGTCTCAGTTGAACACTATTCAGCATCATTCATCAAGTAAATGATGCAGAGAAGGCATTCATTTACAAAACCTATTCTGATGGATATGGAAGTTGGTCCGAAACTTACAAACGAAAAGGAGAGATTTATGGCTTATGTTCTAATTGAAAATTCGTGTTTTATGTCGAAAGAATAATTTTTGATGCGTATAGATTTGAATTCGAATGGAAAGTTACAAGAAGTTTTCAGGTAGTTATGAAGCAAGTAATTAAAATGATTTTAAAAATGTAATTTTGGAAATTTTATCATTTCCTTTTGTATAAATATGGGATGTAACTTGTTTAAGACCGTAACAATAATGCCTTCAGAGAATATTTAAGAAAATTTTCTATTATTCATCAAGTAATTTGGATAAATTCATTTTTTTTACGATAAAAGAATTTCTTTTTAAGTATACAAAACCTATTCTGATGTATGGAAGGAAATTGGTACGAAACTTAAGAACGAAATGCAGAGATTTATGGCTTATGTTCGAACTGAAAGTCCGAGTTTTATGTCAAAAAAACTATTTTTAATGTGTATAAATTTAAATTGAAAGGAAAAGTTAAAAGAATTTATTTATCAGACAGTTTGTTATAAAACAAGTAATAAGAATTATTCTTAAAATGTTGATTTTAGGAAAGAATGTTTGAGAATCTTTTATTTGTAAAAATTTGGAATGTAACTTGCATAAGACTGTAACAATAATGTCTCCAGAGAAAATTCTCTATCTTTAGTTAATAATCAGGATAAATTAATTTTTTAATATTATAATAATATCTTTTTAAGTTCACAAAAATTGTTCTGGTGGATATGGAAAGAGCGTGGTCCAAAACTTGCGAACGAAATTGTGAGATTTATAGCTGTATAGTGTGTTCCAGTTGAAAATTCCTGTTTTATGTCAAAATAACTATTATAAATGCGCGCGAATTGGAAGAAAAAGTTGCAAGGAGTTTTCAAGTTCTTATAAAGCAAGTAATTAAAACGATTTTTAAAATGTTGATTTTGGTATAGAATGCTTGAGAATATATTTTTTTTCATAATTATGAGATGTTATTTGTCTAAGACTGTAATAGTAATGAGAAAGTTTTCTACAAGTAATTTGGATAAATAAATTTTATTTTGTGTTAAAATTTTTTTTGCAAAGTTTACAAAACTTACTCTGATAGACTTGGAAGGATTTGTTCAGAAACTTTCGAACGTAATAGAGAGATTATTACTTAAGTTCGAACTGGAAATTTAAGTTTTATGCCAAAAGAACGATATTTTTCTGCGCATATATTTGATTTTGAATAAGAAGTTACAAATAGTCTTCAGGTAGATATTTGCAACGCAAATAATTAACGTGGTTCGTAAATGCTGACGTTGTACAGAATTTCAAGACATTGCAACTAATTTTTAACAATGTTTGTAAGAATATGTGGTATTTTTTTTAGTTTTTTTTTTAACTAGTTTAATGAGTTTTCTGCATTATATTGAGGAAAATTATTTTAAAAAAATGTAGGATGTTTTATTTTTTGAAGAGGAAACACTATTGAGCGAAATTGCAGTGAGCAGTGTGCTGAATCATAATATCATTCAAATTTGTTGCGACTTTACACAGAGAAAAAAAAATTCTTGCAAAATTACTGTAATGTATGTTAATTTATTTTTGGTTAAAAAAACGCCAGGATTCTGAAATTAAAAAATCAAGGTATTTAAACCATTCATTTGGCAATTTTCTATTCATATTAGTAACAATTTACCTGAAATTATGATTTGCAAATCTATACTTCTTATTATCACGCATTTAGTAAAAAAAATATAAAACCGACCAATGAATTTAACCAAATAAATGGTATTTATGCCATGCTCTAAAGTATAATGATAAAATTACAAAATTTTACTACATTTACCAAATTTATCACTTATTATGAATCCAAATTTTATTTCAAATTTTACCAAAATCATTACCAAAGGCTTTGTTAAAAATTACTGAGTTTTTTGGTGTTCCCATGGAGCCAGAAGGTCGATAGATTTTATCATATCCTCATAGTTTTCACCATATTTTTTCTCAGTGTAAAGTGGTTCTAAGTTAGGCCATATTATTGTACTTCTTATTCTTAATTAGCATAATTTAACGTGAATTGTAAAAAATAGTTCAATTTAAAATTACGACTGTAGCAAAGCGCCATTAAATCAATTTTAAGGAGTGAGTATTCTGAGTATATAAATCTCAATGCCTGCAAAAAAAGTTGCAAACATTTGGTATTTTAGTAAAATTAATTTTTGTTTCATATTTTAAGCGTTTTTAAGATAATCTACAAGGTATTCTAGTAACACAACCCCTAATATGTAATTTTTAGAATGCTTATAAAATTGGAAACGAAAAATTATGCACATTGAAGTTTCCAAATTAATACTCGTATGTAACTGAGGTAAAAACTCTCAGAATTTTACAAATTATGGTATAGGAACGCAAGAGCAATATTCAACAGTGGAGCTTTAATTGAGGGAAGAAAAAAGAGTTGAAAGATTATTATTAAAAAAAACCCCTTCAAGTTTCAACCTAAAATTAAACTATTTTTGAAAAGGAGTCTAGAAATACATATTAAGGATGGTTTTTACGGAACACCATGTATATTTTCAACTGAAGCTGCACTTACTTTTATGATAAATTACAAAAACTTAAGTTATGTCATCTAGTATAAATATACTTATTTTTGAAAGAGCTAGCTTAGATTTTGCCTACTAATGTATAAAAATTAAAAATATTTAAGATTGTGTTAAGTGCCTTTCATTAGATGAGTTTCTTTGGTGTAATTATCAATTGAACACTTGAAGAATGATTGAACTTATAGTTCTTTTATCCTTAAATTGGAAGAGAATGTCGACCTAAACGGTGATTGGTGCAATAATAGATATTGGGCACCCATTTTCAGATCTCTGAGAACCTGATTTGTTCGGGTACTTTGACAAAGGAATCTAATTTTCTTTCACAGAGAAATTTAGGCTTGCATTCTTCTTACAACTTTCCTTAATAAGAGTTCGTTTTCTCAGTTTCATTCGTTTAAATGATATTAAAAGAAGGAAATGATTTATAAATTGTTGACGTTTATTTTGTATATTTACTTGTCTATGCCATTTTTTATTTTACAATGCATTGCTTTTAATACAAAAATTTAGTTTTTCTGAAGAAAGTATCCAAGCTCTGACTCTGAAAAAATATTTGTTTCTACACAGTAAAATCTACTATGTAATATTTTTTCAAATTTAATGTTGTATAATCTAAAAAAATGCGTAAAAGAATATTTTATTTCAAGTTTACACCGAATAAGTTGTTCATATAAAATTTAGGCAGCGTAATTAAATCTAAACATCTAAAATGGAAAAAAATATTACGCTATACTTACGCATAAATGAGACATTTTCGCTTTCGTGAACACCAATGTTGGCGCATTTCAGAAATCGCCAAAAATTTATTACATTGAGTTTATTTTCTTCCACGCCATATACAATCCTGAAGCAAAAGTTAACTGCTAAAATATGTATGTCTGCACATTTTACCCTTGTAATGAAAACAATTATATATAAATTTTAAATATCTGTGAGCAGTATTAATTTTTTTATACATTTAATTTTATTGGTTTTATTAAGTCTCGTTCGATTTCATATTTATATTCTCTCTGTGCTGCTCTCTCTCTCTGCAGCATATATATATATATATATATATATATATATATCTATNATATATAAATTATTTATATAATTATTTAATTAATTATATTAATTCATTTTTCAATCAGTTTTTAGTAACTAGATTTGAATTTTCGTTTAAAATCTCTAATTTGTTTGGAGTTTAAATAGATTTTTCGTTTCACCAAGCATTATTTTGTTTGGTAGTTGCAGTAGAAAAAGCATTTTAAATAAGTTACTTTTAAGCTTTTGTGTACAAATATTTCGATCAATGTCACTTAATATAATTAACAATAACTATTATACACGCGTTTAATTAATTTCTTACTTGATTTTGAACTAAGCAAATTAAATAACTCGAATATTTAAAACATTTTGCGTTTCTTTTGCTGTTTTATAGGGCATGCAATGTTTGCATTTTAAATAAGTAACTTTTAAGCTTATGTGTAAAGTTTGCTGCCAGAAAATGCTTTTAAAATGTCTTCAGAAAAGAAAAGAATCTGAATTTTTTTTCCAAAAAAAGTTTCTTGATTCTTTTAAAAGAGTTGCTTTGCTTCACGGTGACTACTAAAATATAAATAAAAAAGTTAAATGATTGATGCAGCACCGTCATCTTTATGTCGCAGACGAAATGTTGAAATTTATTCTCAGAAATAAATTCTACGGAAATGTGTTAACAAGTTGAAAGATAGCGAAATGCATCTTAAATTTTCTCTTTCTTTCTTTTTTAAATGCGAAAATAAAATTGATAAATGAATTTAGTGACTAAGGTTCATCATGTATTTTTTTCGACATTCAAAATTTCTACATAATTGTCTATAAAAAGAGATTTTTGGAATAGATCAGTTATTGGGTTATAAGTTTCATTTATTGGGGTCAAAAAAGTAAATTTTAATTTCTTTTTGAAAAAGCAAATATGCAAATGAAAATTAAATTTTCATCTTAAAAATGTAAAATATAACATGCAAAGTAATAGTAAAAATTATCTATGAAATATAACAGTTTCATATACCTTTTAAATAATTTATGGATTCTCTATTTGGTGTTAACTTGTAAAAAAATGTTCTTTCACTCAAATTTTAAGGTTGTTTAAAATTAAATTCTGAAGATATTACTCCTTAGTCATTACAGTGTAGAGCATTCTGTTTTACTACACCAAGAATAATGCTTGGTTCTTAGTGTAGTGGAACAAAACGAATCAAAGCATATCTATAGTATTTCGCAACACCACTTTGATGAGAAGTGTATGTTTCAGTTCTTTTTGTTCCCCTAAACCGAGAACCAATGATAATTCTTGGTGCAGTAAAACACCAAGCATATTCTAAACGACAAAAATACACACTATAGAAATGTTTTGGTTTATTATATTCCACTAGACCGAGAACCAATGATTCTTGGTTTAGGAAAATACCACGAATGTACTAAACGACAAAAATGTAGTGAAATATCTTTCGAATTTGATGTTGAACAACTTTAAAGCTGTGTGAAGAAAAGTTTTCTTAAGTAAACATCAAATAGAGCTTTCATATACAATTTAAAGGATACATGAAAGCTCTAAACACCAAAAATGCAAAAAGTTTACTCCAAGATCACTTGGTTTGACAGCATACGTTGACTATCTTGGCTTCTGAAAACGTCAATTGATTTCGTCTGTAATTGCTTACTGTCGATAACGAGTTGGTGAGTGTTTGTGGTTTTTTTCAATGTTGCTTTCCATCTGCAGAAACTAAATTTCACCATTAAAAATGTGCAAATTATTTTTCAGTTGTGTAATAAGGATACTTTTATTTTAAATTTTAAGTTTCTTTAAACTGAATTAAATAATTTCATGATATATATTTTCAATCCACGCCTGCTCTGGTAAGCCTAGTTTGTATTCGTCTTAAGCCATTAATGCCTAGACACCAAAAGTGGTCTATATATAAAAAATACCTACAGGAAAAAAGTGGTAGAAAACTTCAGTGGTAGAAATTCCAAGTGACTACTTCATTCTATTGCCTACCACTTTAGGTTTAAAAAAATCAGTGCTAGCTAAGTGAAGGCCTAAATATAAATATTTATATTCCAAATAAATAGTGATACATCCAATTATCTTGTCTCCGTAAAATAAATTTTAAGAATAACATCTCTGTACTACCACATTTTTCTTCTCTTCAGAAAAGAACTGACCTTTTATAAGGATGCTAGGGTCAGATGGGTTAACATTCTCTCAGCTACGTGTTTGTTTGATTTACAAACTATTATTAACTTTATTTTAAGAATTAGTGTACATATGCTTAAGAATTAGTGTATAAAATGCAGATTATCACTTTTATACTGTCTTGTAAAAATACTATAATATATTTTAACTTTTTTAAATATCTATAATTGTATTGAGAAATTATGTAATGTTCTACTTCTACCCTCTTCGGTTTTGTTAATATTTATAATATTATTGTTAATATTTTTGTTAATATTTTTGTTAATATTTATATTAATATTTTATCGGTGCTGTGTGATGTTTGATTAACAATCTATTTCTTAAAAGAAACATTGTGTATAAGTATCTTAAATTTATGATTCCTGCTTAAGATTTTATCGTAAAAGTAACTTTATTGCTTCATTTGTGTATCATATCTTATTGTAATTATAAATTCTAATGTTGCTAAATAACAAACATGGTGATTGGTGGGGGCTACTTTACACCAAGTAGTGTAAAAGAACCTAGGTGTTTCGCTATCCTTGAAATTCCAGGAACTATCCTTGGAATTTGGTGCAACGGAACACCCCTTTAAAATAAAGCAGCTACCACCATTTTTATTATAGTCATATAGTTTATAATTATAGTCATATATAGTTTATAATTATAGTCACATATGATACACATAAGAGTCATTTAAGTCATTTTTACGTTACAATATAAGACATTAATCATTAATTTGGGAGGCATAAGTACATTACTTCATAAAATAAAATTACGTAGTTTGTTACTTAAACATACATACACCATAGAGTGAAAATTAAACCTTAACGGTCGGGAAGTCTTTCAAGTTACTTATGTTATAATTAGTTATAATAAATTATTATTAAATTAGTTATAATTAATTTATTTAAATATAAGAACAATGGCGGTATTTAAAATAATGATTTTGGCCTCCATGTATGCGACATAGTACACAGTACGTAAAATTGCCATGTCATGTCATTTATACGCAACATTGGTCCGTTAAGGGTTAAGATGAATTCGAAATAGGCTTAGCAAAAAATAATGTTTTATAAAATATCAACATTTAAAACATAATGAATTCCCTATAGTATATTTGTAAATTAATTAAGTAAAAATCTACTTTACTAGTCACATAGTTAAATCTTAAATTGTTATAATTATACAATATTGATTAAAAAAAGTTTCAAGATAAATAATATTTTATAAGATGTTTAAGGGAAAGCTATAAAGTACAGTAAATAGCATATTTTGTAATATATATTTTTTAAAAAGTATTTAGCTTTATAGCATATTTTTAGAGTATTAAAAAAGATAGAATAAATCCTCTTAAAATCGCATAGTTAGATTCTAATTTGTTTAAATCATATAAAAATGATAGAAAAAGTTCTAAGATAACTAATGCGTCGTTAGATATTGAAGGTGACACCATTAAGCAGAGTAAATATAACAGTATATTTTGAGAATATTTGAATAGATAAGAATAAATTCTCTTGCTTGTAATACGTTACCCATAAGGAATACGAAAAACGTGCTTCTTTTACTGTTATTCAATATTAATGGTGAGCAGTAGTGACTAGCAAATGCACAGTATTAATCAGAATAGTTAAAGAAGTTACTTTTTCGTAGAATAATTCCTTTATGTCCTATTTTATAGTTCTTTTTTTTAAGCGTAAGAATTTTTATTTCGGTCAACAATTCGGCAAAATCTTTTTCTTGCCATTGGTCTTTTTGCCTTTCGAATGAAAAAGTCTTTTCTATAGTCATATCATATTTTATAAGAAACTTTTGTGTGTAACAAAATGCGGGAAAAAGCTTTGAAAGTTTATTTTTTTGGTACCTCTTTGATCTTAAAGTTTTCTTTGTAATATTTCACTCTGAAAATAACATAAATAATAAAAAAATGAAGGGTAAGAAGCTTCTGATGTTTTCATGTGTAATATGAATGTTGGTAGACATTAAAATACAATTTGAAGTCGTTTTAAGGGAATCGGTGGAAGATTAAATGATCATAAGAGAACTTTTTTTAAAAATATTCTTTAAAAAAGAAAAATACAAATTTTCAAATAAAAAATAATGAGCAGTAAATGGATATAACGATGATCTAGTTAAAACGACCAAACAAATTTTTACTGGTAACAATGTACCAGAACAAAATGTAAGAAATGTTTACCAGGGTCTATTATTTTAAAGATTTCATTGAGATACAAGTGAAAATATTTCTGACCTATAGCAGTTTTTAAACAGATCTTTTAAAGTGTTTTTCAAAACTCTTATGGAAAGTAATATAAAAAAGGAAAGTAATATAAAATAAGGAAAATAATATAAAAAAGGAAAATAATTTAAAAAGCCCCAATTAGAGTGACTTAAACTCAAAACAAAGCTTACTATCATGCTAAAAAGCTTTTCTATATTGCTGAAAAAGCTTTACTACCTGTGTCAGAAAAGCTTTACTACTTTGCTGCAAAAGCTTTACTACCTTTCTGGAAAGCTTTATTACCTTTCTGAAAAGCTTTACTACCTTTCTAAAAAGCTTTTTCATCTTGCTGAAAAGATTTACGTCCTGGTGAAATATTTTTCTACCTTATTGCAAATACTAGTTTATTGAAAGGAATTTGCCTTGAGTTTAAAAAAGACAAATAGCTTAAATATTTTTTAAAAAGAAAATTGAAAGTTTGTAAAATAATTGAAAAGTTTTTCAAGATTTTTCCACTTAAATTAACCATATTTTAATGGCGAAAGCAATGCAGTGTTAAACTTATTTTTTAAATATTAAAAAATTAAATCAAAAACTCCTTTCACTTTCACAACGGCATTTCTTTATCATTAGAAGATGCTTGATAAATATAAATGATATTTAACCAAACACTCATAAATAACTTTGAGAAACTTTAAAAATTGTAAAATTATCATATTATCATTCAAAAACATTTATTTCGATATGACGAAAACTTTTCGAAGAAATTCCTTGAGTATTGAGCTTTAAACTTGAAACAATGCTTTTATTTAAATACTATATTGCTGGAAATAATTATTTGAATTTTAAGATATACAAATGGCTTAAATTTAAGAAAGAATAATAAACTTTTATGGAAATACCAAATTTAGTGAGATTTTTTTAAGAAGATAAAAATCATTAAAAACATTGAATAATTCTTAATTTTTGCACAATTTTACTATCGCAAACTATGCAGCATTGGAATAACTTTCCAAAAAATAAACCAAACTAGCTTTGTTTTTTTATTCCATTAAAATTGAGCTTTTTGTTTATATACTAATGTTTTTCACGATATTTTCAATTATAAGCATTGAGGGCATTTTCTAAATACAGATAAAATTAACCTATTAGTCATGAAACAATTTCACAAGAGTTATAAAATTGGCATATTATCCTATTAAAAGCTTTATTTTCGATTGATAATCTTAAGAGAGTTTGGAACTAATCTTACAATATATAAGCTATGAGATTTCGATTCACAATTCTTCTTTCTATTTTTCATTTCTTTGTCTTTCTACAATAAAACAGGACCCTTTCATGTGTATATTACTGATGAGTCAGTGTTAAAGATTACTCACATCCTTAAATATTTGGTTTGATTTAAATTTTGTCAATTTAATTTTAAGGATAAAACAAGTATAAACAAACATCGACAAAGAAAATATGATTTCAGAATATAACTTATATATTATCCAAATAGGCTAAATCTTTCAAAAGATTAAATCCCTTACACATAGCTTAATACCGGCAAAGCACAAATGAGAAGAGTCAGAAATCCGAATTCGTTGAAAATAAGGCATGTTTATTAAGAGAATGTGCGTTTTTGTGGCTGATTTCGTAACTTTAAATATCATTTGCACTAATTAATTAGCATATTTGAGGTCATCCCCTTGAATCATTAAGATTGATCCCTAGAGCGTGAAGATCTAATCATTAGATCAAAAGTAATTAAAGATTGTCCGTCTTTTATTTTGCGCACTGTACACTTCTCCGTAACCATAATCAAAACATCACATTTAGGTTTTTTGATAAGTTTCCTATACTACACTGGTTATCATAAATTAAGGAAAATTCACAAAAATCGCGATAACTCTTTCAATTACACATGGAATTTTATGAAACTTACCCACAATATACAACACATAGTAAGGTATTAAACAACATAAAAAGAAATTATCAGACATTAATAGTAGTATAGAAATTAGCACATGTATAAAATAAACAAATTGGAAGTATCGGTTTGCAATAGAAAAAGTACCTTTAATATGGAATATGATTGCCTCTAGAAGCAATACAGCACAAACAGCGATGTGTGATGCTTTCAATTATGCGGTCTATCAGTTCAATAGGAAGTGAGAGCCATTGCTCTTGTAAAGCAGTTGCAAGCGTGGCAAGGGTCTGAGGGGGCGGATTGATGGCAGATACACGCCTCCCTAGAGCATCCCAAACGTGCTCGATAGGATTCAAGTCCGGGGATCGAGCTGGCCACTCCATGCGAGTAATTGTTTCCTGTTGAAGATAATCATCAACAATGCGAGCTCTGTGTGGTCTTGCATTATCGTCCTGTAACAGGAAGCAATCACCAATTGCCCCGGCATATGGGCGCACATAAGCATCAAGGATGTTGTCTCGATAAACCTGAGCATTCACGGTTCCCCTTGGAAAGACATGGAGGTATGTGCGCCCTCCTAAGGATATGCCTCCCCAAACACAGACACTGCCTCTTCCGTATGCATCTCTTTCACGGATGTTTGATGGATGATAACGGGTCCCAGGTTCTCTCCATATCAAATAACGTCTACTGTCACTTTCTAGACTAAACCTGGACTCATCCGTAAAGAGAACAGGCCTCCATTGATCTGACGTCCAGTGGACATGTTGTCGGGCCCACTGCAAACGGTCTCTCCTATGGCGTGATGTGAGCGGCACGCAAATGGCTGGTCGTCTCGCATACAGACCACCTTCGTGGAGCCTTCTGCGCACAGTTGACGTTGACACCAACCTTCCGGTGGCTGCAGCAAGAGAGGATCTAAGATGTGTCGGAGTAGCGGTTCTATTCCTGCGTGCACTTAATGTCAAATATCGGTCATCGGCACTGGTCGTAACAGTTGGCCGTCCTTGACTGAACCTCCTAGATGCCGAATCTGTGGTTTGAAATTGCCTCCAAAGTCTATGAACCACAGATGGACTCACATTTAGCCATCTGGCCACTTCTGATTGACTCTGCCCTGCCTCTAGTCTCCCGATGGCTCTCCATCGTAGTTCTTCAGGCAAATGATGCCTAGAGGTCATTATTACGAATTGGCTATCTCAGATTTTCAATGTCGCAATCACAGTAAAATTTGTGTGCTTTCTCTCAAACTTGGACTTTTATGCTCCAGGCAGATGACGTAAGCCGAGTGCAGCGCCACTAATTTGCATATTGCAATTTTACTCAGCTACTCTTAGTGGACAACATATGCAAATTTTGCACGGTTTGGCTTACTTTTGAAAGAGTTATCGCTATTTTTGTGATTTTTCCTTAATTTATGATAACCAGTGTATATTAGCTAGAACGCTTTAGTTATTAATGAACCCTTTGATTTAGAAAAAAAGACCGTGATTTTATTTATTAAGTTGATAATTATTTTTTTGGAGAATATTTTTTCACAGATTTTTCTAAACTTTTTTTGTGATGTAAGCTTTTATCTGTATTAAAACCAGATAGAAGCTGTGCCCCAAGGTACACTAGCGCTTTTTTTTAACTATTAGATACTCGTATACATTGTAACTATTTTTTCAAAATTCCTTACAAATGTGTGTTTAGTAGATTATTTTTTTGTAATATCCATAAGCAAGTCTTAAAAAATTATGCTATTCTTTGTAAATATGAGTACTCAAAATTCAAGAAATTTTCTTCGTCTTATCAAATGCATTTCTTAGAAAATACTCCAATAAATCATTTTGTCAAATTTAGGAAATAACTTTATTTTATAATTATTGAACCCAAATTTCATTTTTAAATGCTGAATAAGAGTTTTGTCTAACGCACTAACCTCGTTATTATACATGTTATTATATATAACACAACTGTTCAGATAATAAAGTACGAAATAAAGTGACTATGAGTGTATGAGTTTTAAATCATGTTTGAACCCGGAAAGCATGAGTGATAAATAAGCGCATTTAATAATTGATTTGAAAAAATGTTGGAGGACTTTTAGAATGCGCTGATATGACTCATGAACAAGAAAGCCGTTTTGTCAAATTAATTTAGAGTTTACAATTCGTCAAAAGTCAAATCATTTTGTGACGAAATGATAATTAAAGATATCGAGATAATGCAGAATGATACCAGAGATTTATTTTTGAGAGTGTTTCTGTACAACTTTATTGAAATTTTTTTATTTATTATTCATAAATTTACTTTTTATTATATTTTGCTTTTCGTGGTCTCTTGTCTTATTTTTTTTCTGTTATGTCTTCTTATGTATTTTGTACTATTGTTAATGTAAATTACTATGTTTTTCCAAGTATGTAAGTTATGTTACTTGTTTCTATTTGTTAATATCTTTCTTGCACAATAGTCAATTTTTTTTTCAAAATTACTTATGAAGCATTTTTCTCTCAAAATAGATATAACGCAAATTCGTTTAACATTTTTTTCTATGAACGTAATCAGTTTAAAAGCATTACAAGAGAGTTTCGTGACATGCTTCAATTGAATTGCTTTAATTTTTAAAATACAAACAATCGCACAAATGTCGATTTTTTGAGCCTTCTAAGTTTGATTAATAATTTTAAATTTCATAATAAGTCTTTAGTGTTCCTAATACTTCAGTAAAAAAAAAATGCATCAAAACAGGTTAAATTCTTAAGGAATCTTCAAGTCGTCATTTTCAAAAAGAATTCTGGCTGAAGCTTTGTTTGAATGGTCTGTCTAGTATCAACTAGATTTTATATTACTCAAGAATCGATGAGTTTTTAAATTTAGACATCGAAATGCGCTTTTACTTATACAGACAAAACTTAAAATACATGCTTACGAAAATAGACAGTGCTCAAAATATACATTTACAAAAACGGTTAATGCTCAAAGTACGTTTTCACGAAAATGGAGATGGCTCCAAATGCGTGTTTGCGAAAATAGACATAAGCTCCAAATGCGTGTTTGCGAAAATGGAGATAGCTCCGAATGCGTGCTTGCGAAAATGGAGATAGCTCCAAATGCGTGTTTGCGAAAATAGACATAGCTCCAAATGCGTGTTTACAAGAATCGGAACAAAGAAAATAACGCCAATTTAATTTCCAACCCAAATTTAACAACCAAACGGGAATCAATTGAGTTTTTACTTTTCCTTATTTATTTAAACACTAAGCATAATTATTGCGGGGCAAGTCCTGGATTTTAGCTACGATGGTTACGTATAATACAGATACCTAACTAAACTATAACTTTTCAGGTGATGTCTTCATTTTCAGAATTCTAACCGACAAGGAGTACCACCGTGGACTGATCATTAAGACAAGGTCTCAGTAGATGATTGAAGTCAATCGTCATTGGCAGGAATTAGTGAGCGGATGGCTGACCATTTAGATCAACCTGCCAAGGGATCGAGGGTATTCGGTATTGGACCTCGTGAAATTGTTCTAGCGTAGAATGATCTCAATTTCACGCGAGGGGCGGGCTCTCCCCTCGCCAGAGGATCAAAACTGTGATGACGTGTATCTGGATCAACTTCAGGGATGATTTCCAGACCGTCGCCAGTTGCCCATTTCGCAGCTTTAGTGAGACGCAAATAAAGTAATGCTACTACTGTTAATTAACGATTAAGTGAGTTTTGAAACTCTAAATTTCTACACAAGAGAGATTAATTCCTACATCTTAGAGAGTAAATTAACAGATACTAATGTAAATTTATAGC
The DNA here is from genome assembly GCF_043381705.1 of Parasteatoda tepidariorum. NCBI lineage: Eukaryota > Metazoa > Arthropoda > Arachnida > Araneae > Theridiidae > Parasteatoda > Parasteatoda tepidariorum. The sequence goes on from NC_092209.1 coordinate 57,989,188, forward strand.
ACCTATGGCATTCGTTTAAAAACTACTGTTGACTTATAAAAGACATTTGAAAAATAATTTAATACAATGCATCAAGTTATTTATACAAATGAATATCACTTTATCACATTATGAGTTTATTTAGATTCATTAGGTTATTCTCTAAAATTTTTTTTTATAAAAGCAATTTGAAAAACGGAATCAAATGCTATTTCCATTTTCGTAGCCTAACTATGTCCATTTTCATAAGCACGTATTACGTGCTGTGTCCATTTTCGTAAATTCGCATCAAATTTTAAGCTTTGTCCGTTTTAGCATAAACTCATTTCGAGGTATGTCCAGATTTAAAAACTCACTAACATTTCTGACTCACTGGCATATTTTAAGTAATTTTTCGTTTTTAATAAAAAAATTGCAGTAAAAACATAGTTAACATAGACCAGGAAAATATTTTCAGCTAAAAATAAAATTTTGCTATTAAAACATTCTAATTAAAACTAAATAAATTGTTTATTAGAGAAATAAATAAAAAGAAAGTGAACAACATCACCACTTGTATAAACTGATTGATAATTTTCAATTCATTACGAACGACAAAGATTTTAACAAGTCAGAATGGCACATCAGTGATTCCATATTACAGAATGCGTCATATGGAGCTAACTAAGAAATTTAGCAATTAATTTAAAAATAAGTGGATATTTTCACTATGAAACATTTATTTTATAACCGTTGTTGAACAGCCCACCCAATTTAGGGTTTACGGCTACCAACTCCGCAGACCTGCAATTTGTAACTTAATCCAGAGGAAAGGGGAACTCCTGGATAAAGTATTGGGATACATTTGCCTCGGTGGAGGACTTTTTGATGCAACTAACCCGAATTTGCGTTGCATGGAGAAGAAAACCACGAAAACCTTCAGTGGTTAGCCTGATGGCAAGGGGACTCTAGCCCATGATCCGTCTACTACTGAGGATATTTTTACGTCAGCACTGTGGTCGACGCGAGCCGGTTATTATTGTTTTGCCTATTTTTTAAAAAAATATTCTGCACGTTTATAAATGTTCAACAAAAATCTCTAGATATTTTTCAATATTGGGGCAAAGATTCTTTGACAGAAACATGTAAAATAAATAGTTGTGCTAAGAACTATTGAGAAAGGCTTCCTGTTTAATAAACTTTTCCTTTAATTACATAAGGAAAAGATTTTGTAAAATTGAAGTATAGTGTTTTTTACATGCACAAAAGTAGAGATAAAAAGTTTAGTGAAACATTTTGAACGTAAAAATGTCACAAATATTTCAACTTAAAAAAATTTTTTTTCTTCTAAAAGTATGGTTATAAGAGGTTGGATGTTACTTAGTTTAAAGGATAAGAACATTTAAAAAAAAAGTCACCAAGAAAAATCTTTGTTGTCTGAATTGACCATTTTTTTGTCATGACTTGCAAGATGAATTTAATCTAGCTTCAAAATATTTTTTCCTTAAAATTTTAAAAACAAAAGCCATTTGGTTTTTTCCTAAATAATATAATTAAAGAGAAAAATGAGTGTAAAAAATGAGAAAGATTTACATTACGCTGCATTCTTAATAACATTTCACGAACGCTTCAAGAAATGGCTTTAATACTTTTTCGACAAGTTTTTTATGCTTAATGAATCAAATTTTAGATTTATTGTTCTTTTTATACGAACATTTCGTGTTTTTAAAAATATGAATAAACTGTTTGAAAACAAATAATGTAAAAAGTGTTAAAAGTATGTTTATTGTGTTACTTTAAGGATAAAAAAAAAATGAGGTAATTTCTTTTGGTTTTAAATTAGTGTTCATTAGTTTCAGATTTTTTAATGTTTTTTTTTTATTCCATTATAACGCAATTCAATGATGTGGGGGGAACAGATTTAGAACAATATTATGCTGCGAAATATAAAATAAATGTAGATTTAATTTTTTAACTGAATGAGCTTTTTTTTCAGAAAGAAATATGAAATAAAGCATTTAAATTAAATAAAATAAAGCATGTTGAGGAATTTATAATTTTTACTTTAAATTTAATTTAAAAATATTAGCAATTTATGTTAAAGTATCGTTTATTTTCGAATTTAATATTTCATACTGAAGTCTAACCTCGTTATAATGAACCAGGGGTATTATGAATACTCGATTGTTGTAAGAGTTTCCAAACTGCTACATATATATATATATATATATATATATATATATATAAAATATC